>NC_136798.1:33373823-33556323 GCF_951216825.1 Electrona antarctica
AGAGAGAGAGAGAGAGAGAGAGAGAGAGAGAGAGAGAGAGAGAGAGAGAGAGAGAGAGAGAGAGAGAGAGAGAGAGAGAGAGAGAGAGAGAAGAGAGAGAGAGAGAGAGAGAGAGAGAGAGAGAGAGAGAGAGAGAGAGAGAGAGAGAGAGAGAGAGAGAGAGAGAGAGAGAGAGGGGAGGGAGTGTGAACTGAAAGAGCACGGCAGTCTTTCTCTCACTCCCACTATCTTGTGTGTGTGTGCGTGCGCATGTGTGCACGCATAGATGCAGGCAATCACTAGCAACCAACGGAAACAAACGCCACACAAATCAATGCAAGTTGTGTTCCTGCTGGTTTGTCAGTAGGAAGTGGGCGTGCCAGACCAGCACGGCTGAATGCCTCACACTACCAGCCTCCATTACAAACACATACTTTATTATTCACCATCCGCCTATCTGCTAAGCACAGTTAAATGCACTTAAATGCAGGGTCATTTGTCTTAACGGCATGCAGGCAGGGCAGGGGCGTACTGTGTCAACGCTCAATGTAATGGTTGATGATGTGTGTTGGAATGCCCATCAACCTCACAATGCCAGGGGAAGCACGGTTGCACACACAAGGCTGTTCTGAAAAGCAAGCCCCTCTTGCACATCTACAACACAATAGGTGCAATAGGTAGGAGAGGAATATACTAGTGGAGGCCCCAAAACTAGTGTTGTAGTAGGCCTACTCGAGACTCGTCTCGAGTCCTTGACTCGTCTCAAGTCCGTCCTCAAGTCCACATTTTAATTTACTCTCTCTCGTCTCGGTCTTGCATTTACTTTGACTTGGACTTGACTCTGTCTCGGACGAATTGACTTGGGACTCTTCCCCCAGGAGTCCACTCGAGTCAAGTATGCAATGCAATGAAATACGATTATTTTGTGCTGTGAAAAAACAGAGGTTGTGTGAGATTGCCATACTGATATTCGGAAGCCTGGGCCATGTGCATAAACTGACCATGAGTGGCCTAAGAATAGCTGGCATGACAAAGAGCAAAGCCAAACAACTTGCCAAATACTGCTCTGTTTCGGCTGTAGGCAGTTTGTTTGTCTGTGTGGAGGAGGAGGTGCCATGTGTATCCTTAAGTGAACATGAACTGTCAACCCTGTTATATTTGTTTCCTTGTAAAATGTATTGTAATTTGTGGATTCAAATAAAGAACTAAAGCACACACGCGTGTGCATGCGCAAGAGCAAACTTTAATTGTGTTTAGCTGCTGCTGCTGTTAGCAGCCGGTCCACATAGAGCTGGCCAGCCTGTAGTACATACTTTTCCCAAGTATATAGTATATAATTGCAGTGTTTCAGATCAAGATGGTTGCTGTACCCGTGAGAAATAATAATACAAAATAAATCAAATAATCTGGTCTCTTGACTCTGTCTCGCCTGGCGTTGTCCTCAGCCCTCGGATTTGGTCTTGACTTGGACTCACTTTAGGTGGACTCGACTACAACACCACCCAAAACATAACCCTTGGTTAAGGGCTGTATTATTTTCTCTTTTTTTCTTTTGGGGGGTGTGGGGGTTACAGTTTTCTTAAAGAAACTATACACAACATAAATGTAAGCCTAGCCCTGGAATGTAATATTACACATTTTATGTATTACAGATAGACACTGCCACGAATCACTGTGGTCGGTGGTATGCTAACTTGTAGCGCTGCATGCATGTGCACTCACCCAATCATTAATCACTGGTTAATTGGAGTAAGCTCTGCATGGTCAGCCGGTTTCGTATCCCTATGACAATTGTGGCAGAAAGGTTGCTTGCACCTCCACTGAGCCAGTTCATAGGGCGAAGGGAAAGTGGTGGCAGAGCATCACAGGCAACTAGAGGGCACTGCATTGTACCGTACCGTACCAGACATAGTGTGTTTGGTGAAACAGTCTTCTCTGTATAGCCTCCCATCGCTGGAATAGTCCTACTACCAAATTAAGTGAGACCACCAATGATTAGACTTGCAAATTCAACCTCAAGAGGTGGCTTAAAGCAAACCAAACGTGTAATCATGGGTAATTATCAGCTCCAGATTTATTGTATTGATACTTATATCACCACCTTTAACAGCCGGCTCAGGGACTACAGAGGACAATACAAGCTGTTGCCTATAACACTGGCTCATTTACATGGATGTGAAAAACTGAAATGTTGATTAATGTGAACTCTCCCTGGTAAATAAATAAATATTTAATCAATGCAGGAAGATTGACCTCTTCAGACTGCACTTTAGCCCTCAGCACTTGCCCTAGCCCAGGGGTTCTCAACCCGTGGCTCGCGACCCCTCGGGGGTCGCCAAATTATTTTAGGGGGTCCCCAAATTATTTTCAAAAAAAGAAAAGAAAAAAAAAAAAAATATTTTCACGATTTTTCAAAAATAGCAGACCTACAAGCTCGTAACGCGCCACTCGGTGGCGCGCTATGAGCTTGTAGATCTGCTATTTTTCAATAGCTAAATTATAACAATGCTTAAAACACCAAAAGGGGTTCCCGCCCAAAATGGTTTAAGGTTATTGTAGCAGTCAATTTATATTGGGGGTCGGGAGGGGGCGGGGCGGGGGTCCCGAGACATTGCCAAAGCATTTCCGGGGGTCCCCGGCCAAAAACGTTGAGAACCCCTGCCCTAGCCCATCGACCTTGCAGGCTTACGCAAAGGCTAACATGTCATTTAGATAGCATGTCACGTAGACTGATGCCACGTCCTTTGTAGACCTGGCATCCTATATTGTGTATAGTTTCAATGTAACATTACATTACATTACAGTCATTTAGCAGACGCTTTTATCCAAAGCGACTTACAATAAGTGTATTCAACATAGGTAGGGAACAAAAACTACTAATCACCAGAAGTCTTTAGTGCATTTTCTGCAAAAACAAGCAACCAAGAGTATACCTAGCGCTAAGGTAAAAGTGCAATATATCAGCTACCTATTTCCTTAACCGGATGAGACAAAATAGCTAAATCAAATGAGACAGATTATAGATCTTTTTTGGATATTCTACGATTAGACTGATCATAGGGTCTTTCTTGGTTTACCTATGAATCTAGATTACTATTTCTAATATGCATTTGATTTATTATCTTGTGTTGTCCTTGTTTACTAAATCGCTCTGAATTAAGAGAATCTGCTAAATGCCTAAATTGAAAATTGTAAATACAAATATCTCCACTTTTCCAAAAGCTTCAGTATTTTGAATACGACTCGTTTACACTGACTGCAGCACTGAACATTATGAAAAGTTTAAAGTTTCCTTCAACTGCCTCCTATCTCTGTGGTTGGGTTAATTATTGTATTAACATACCTTAGTGTGACTCGTGCAAATATAGGGGACAGCGGTCCCGAGCACTCTCAATAAAGACGCATGCAGTGGTGCAGACTCTCAGTGAACAGTCCATAGAAACTCACAAGGTTGAATTTTCTTTAAATCGTATTGTTTAGCGCTCATCTGAGGACGATCTAGGGAGAGCGCAGCAGCAGTCTCTGCGTTCCGGCTACAGCAGAGTATGACTCATACCATACAGATGGGTCAAAATAGCACTTTATTCACTAAAACAGTTATGGATCCAAACTTTAACTTTGGTTAACCCATTGAGACAGAATAAGAAAGAATCTGTGTCATTTTAGGTTTGAGCTAAAATCTTTGAATACTGTGTGTGTGTGTGTGTGTGTGTGTGTGTGTGCGTGTGCGCGTGAGTGCGTGCGCGTGAGTGCGCGTGCGCTCTTCTGGGGGCCCCTGAACAGAATATTTTGAGATGGCGGTCCAAGGCCAAATACATATATTGTTGGGGGTTCTTTCAAATGAAATCAAAACCAGTTGGTAATATTTCATTTCGATGTGGTGTCATAATTAAACGGCATGTTGATATGGCACACTCACTATCAAGAAAATTAAAACATGGCACTTCATGTCAAAAAGGTTGCCGGCCCCTGGCTGTACCAGGCGCAGTCAGTGCTCTGCCGCCATATCTCAGCATTAGAATCTGCACTCAGTCATAATGTTTCCTGCATTGCATCAGGCTGTGTTGATGGGTAAGGGGATTGCGATGCATTGGAGCAACTCACTATGCCTACCATGTGGTTAATATGTACTGAATAAAATGAAACCAGGATGGAAGGGAATAGGTTTCCTGGGGGAGAAGGAATTGGCTGTTCATTGGAATCATTGCTACATTTCCAATTCAGAGACGAGGCCAGTCTCTCGCGCTGCACTGCCTACATTATACTGAGTTATACCGTTGGACACCTGCCAACTGATTTGAACTAATAACTACAGCAGCTGCTGCAGTGCTTTCCAAACAGACAGGTCTCGGTGTGTCAACCACACATTATTATTGCAATGTACCATCGCTGTCGGGCAGAAACCTCTCATTTTACCTCTTTTTTTTGAGTGGTGCAACGTACCACTCCTATAGGGAGCTTTGTGTGTCTCTGGTTGTGTCTGTCCCTGGCTGGCTGGGTCTGTCCGAGCACGAAAATAGCGTTTGGTTGGTTTTCATCACCAAGTGTCACTGTTGTGCAGCCTAATACACACACACACACACACACACACACACACACATTAACTGTATGATTTCAGGTGTGACAGTACACTGTACTGTACTGTACTGTACTGTACTGTACTGTACTGTACTGTACTGTACTGTACTGTACTGTACTGTACTGTACTGTACTGTACTGTACTGTGTACAGTAGGGACCTCCTGGGGACCCCCACATGGTGACTCTGTCATTTCTCTACCGTCTTGGACGTATGGGGCGGCTCGCCGAAACCGGGCCGGCACCCTGGCCGCGTTCCTGGGGGTCACACGGAGTTGCACCATTCAGGTTTAGGTTTATTTATTTAGCACGTAGTACAAAATATAGACAATACATATCAAAGAACAAAAATACAATGCAAGGAAAGGAAGAAGCCAGCTGGCTTATTTGGAATCCTTTCCTGTATGGAATAGGTCATTGTTTTTTGTAATCCTGACTTTGCTCAATCATGTTCAGATGTTGGATTCAGAGCCTGGAAGGAGGCTGGTATTTTAAAAATACAAGATCTCTTTCTGGGTAGAACCTTAAAATCCTTTGCCCAAATTAGGAATGAATTTAATTTGCCTCAAGTACAATTCTTCAGGTATCTACAATTTAGGAGTTATATCCAATCTGTACCATTTTACAAAAGAGAGACGAGGGAAAACAATTTGGAACAAATATTAATGAAAGCCTCTTCCTTAAAGAAGACGGTGATAAATATACTCTCAAATGTTCATTAAAACCCCAAATATAAGTAGTAAAACATTCTGGGCAGAGGATTTTGGGTTCCAAATTGATGATACAAAGTGGAAAAGAATCTTGTTAAATGCAAAACAAATTACAAGTTCTAACAGAACTCATGAGACACAGTACAAGATCATTCACAGGTTACATGTAACTCCAGCTATACGCAGTAAATATGATCAAACATGTTCTGGGCAGTGCTTTAAATGTAAAAATAATGCTGGTACATATAGCCATTTGATGTGGTCATGCCGTAAAATTAAAACATTTTGGTTAAGTGTTCAAAGGGAGATATTGAAAGTGTTTGAGATTAGGATACAGTTAAACCCAGTGAACTTGGTACTGGGCTTAGACTTTGATTATGACTTAAGGTATAGATACATTTTACGAATATGTCGCACGGCTTACAATTCTACAAAAATGGTTAGATGAGGATCCCCCTGACATAAAATTATGGTACGAAAAACTCATGTCGATACTGCCAATGGAGAGGTTATCATATGTATTAAGAGGCAATCTTACTGACTTTGTTAGAGATTGGTCACCTATTGCAAGATTCTTAAAAGAGGAATGGAAAAGAGTAATATGTATGGGTGTAACTGTATGAGAATAAGTTAAACAAGTATGAGTTCAACTGTATGATGGGAGTATACCTGACTGCTATTTTATTTCTGTATTATTTGCTGGCATGTTGTTGATTCTGTCTTTTGTTTTTTTGTTTTGTTTTTTATGTTTTATGTACGTCCTTGTAATGTAATGTATGTCAATAATTGAGAAAATCAAATAAAAAACATTGAAAGAGAGAAAACAGATTAAAAGTTAAATTAAGAACAATACAAAAGTCTACAAGTTTGGCAAAGGGGGGCAGCTGTGCAATAAAGAAATAAAAAACACAGACTGCTCAAAAAAGGGAAATAAACAATACAAACAACAAACACACAAAAGAAAATATAACACATCAAAGTAAATCATGTAATCTACAGAGAGGAAGAAATAAGATATATTCACTGTGATTTTTCATCCTACATGATCAAACTACAGTGTCACGCAAAAGTAGCAGAGCTGCAAGCTCCTTTTGAGCTTGTAGATCTGCTACTTTTGCTATCTTTTTTTTTTACTTGAATCCTGAAAAGTAACGTTTTGGACATACGAGTGTTCGGATTCCACCCGACAGAGACAATATGTTTTACGTTGTGTGCACTCATTCACCCTCTATTACTACCAATGTTGTGGTGTCCCTGCTTTGGATTGGTCCTAGTTAGTAGACTATGTAAAAATCTTACCTTTTGTCACTTTCAAAAACAGCTACAAGTTCACCAAGCATCGCCATGCAACACTATAGTAGGTTGAGTATATTAGATTTTTTTTTAAGTTTGTGAAAGTATTAAAAAGGGCTTACTGTAAGTCGTTGAACTTTCTTACAGTTGGAGGCCATCGATATTGTCCTTTTCTTTTTGCTGAGGTTTGCGTGATCTTTTGGTGTTTTAAAACCCCTTTTGGTGTTTTAAACATTATGTTATAATTTAGCTATTGAAAAATAGCAGATCTACAAGCTCATAGCGCGCCACCGAGTGGCGCGCTACGAGCTTGTAGGTCTGCTATTTTTGAAAAATCGTGAAAATATTTATTTCAGAAAACTGGAGGATTTAGAAGGAATTTTTTTAAATTTTGAGGTCAGGCCTAAATGGGTCAAATGATAAGAGACAATATCGGTGGCACCCAACTGTATTTTGCATTTAGTAAATGAAACAAAAACATGTGTTGCCTTGGGCACATTAAGTTTGAAAACACACTCACCTGCGGTAACCTCACATTAAAAGTTCCGGTCGAAGCCGTAACAAATAACTTGGAGCGCTACGGCAGCATCCAACGGCAACTCTCATTTAGGTTCATCAATGCTACAGTAATCCAATTAATAACTGTGGTATGGATATAATAACCCTATGCACCGCGTTCAACAAACATGCCCATCTGCGCCTCAAAATGATGTTTTAGTTTCCTAGCAACGCACCATGTCTTGTGCTTTGTTCATTATCTTAATGAGGCATGCTGGGTACAGAAAGGACCCGGCAATACATCAGTGCTGTCGGCTGGAAACCTTGTATGTCCTTTATTATTATTATTATTATTATTATTATTATAGTGAAAATATCAGATTTACAAGCATGTGGATTGTGGTATTTTTCTTTTCAAAATCTTTTTTGTTTTATAACAGTATATATGGGTGTCAAGTCACAGGTTCATAGAAAAAATAAAAATAAAATATCCGATTTTAGTATCAGTGACTGAGGTAAAATAACGTAGCCTACTGTATGAATCAGAGATCGTGGGCAGACATAATGAAAATACTGTTATTGTGCAAAACATATGCCCCTTCAAGACAAAAGAAAAACATTTTCTCCCCTTCAAGTCCCAATTTAGTATAGCCAATTCCCAATTCCCCAGCCTCTCTCCAAGTACTCCATCTCTGCTAACCCCCACAATCAGTCATTGGGAGGGTGAAGAAAGCCTCCTCCTCCGATACCCGGGCCATCAAGCCAACATCTTCTTTACACCCGACAGTGAAAGGTCTCACTAGGGGGCGTAACGCATGTGGAGGTACACGCTATCCCCCCCACCTCCTCCCTCCCCTGAACAGGCGCCCTGACCGCTTGTGGGGATCATCAATGCAGCGACAAAGATGAGCCCTCCCCATTCAGCTTCCCACCGCGAACACGGCCAATTGTGTTCGTTGGAGTGCCCGGCCAAGCCGTATGCACCATGAAGGCTAAGCTCCATGGTGGTGGGCAGGAACTTTAACCTGCACCACCCGGACGCCCCGATAGTGGTCCCAACAGAGCAGACAGCTTACAGCCACCCCCCCCCCACAAATATAGTGCCTCTAGAAAATTTGGGACAAAATGAAAAGGTGTCAAGTAAATAGAAAGATGAATAAAAAAATAAAATGGTATATAAATATAAATATAGGTTAATGTAAATATCCAAGTGCATACAAACATCCGCTTGTGTAGTAATATCAACAATGGAAATAATCAGTGTCATCACCAACCATCACAGCTCTAATATTGAAAGTAATAAAATAAAAGTGGTCAAGTATTAGTATGAAATACAGTTATTGTGGAGTTTCATTATCAATGACATATGTGACAATGTCATAGTTTCAAGTGTGGCATACCTCAACGGAGAAAAATAATAGTCTGTGAATCAGTCCTGTCAGAGTAAGTGACCACCAGACCAAAGAGGGCGCTGTTGCCCCTAAAATCGTTAAGATGTCAGAAGCAGTTCACAGTTCAAGGTTCAGTGTTTACTCCAACGGACCAAAGAGGAGGGGGGCCACTCACTGAAAAACCACCCAATATAATACAATGTGACGGTCGAACATTACTACTTGTAAACAAAACAAAATGCGCCATCAAGGCTCAACAATGACCAACACACATCGATAAGTGAAGTAGCATTTGATCACTCCCTAACACAGTATTCTCCACAAACCCTTCATGAAATAAAATAAATAAAGAAAACAACACTCACAAACAAACAAACATCATGGAAGAGAGATCCTCCACAGCACAGTAACTGTAGCTACTGTCCATGGTGCTGATGTCACTGTAGCTGCTGTCCATGGTGCTGATGTCACTGTAGCTGCTGTCCATGGTGCTGATGTCACTGTAGCTGCTGTCCATGGTGCTGATGTCACTGTAGCTGCTGTCCATGGTGCTGATGTCACTGTAGCTGCTGTCCATGGTGCTGATGTCACTGTAGCTGCTGTCGTGTGTGTGTGTGTGTGTGTGTGTGTGTGTGTGTGTGTGTGTGTGTGTGTGTGTGTGTGTGTGTGTGTGTGTGTGTGTGTGTGTGTGTGTGTGTGTGTGTGTGTGTGTGTGTGTGTGTGTGTGTGTGTGTGTGTGTGTGTGTGTGTGTCCATAATTCCAGGTGTCTTGCAGGTGTAACAGACTTGCATCGTCAGACCCCTGGCGGTAACAGACCCCTCCTCTCTGGGGAGAACAGGAGAATGAGGATTTTATAGTGCTTTTCTAAGCACTCTACGCTTTAGCACTTTACAATGGTTCATTCATTCATACATTGGACGGTGAGGCAGTGAATCGTTCACACAGTGGTGGAAAGTAACCAAGTACATTTAGGTATTTGTTCTTTACTTGAGTATTTCCATTTGCCAGTCATTTTACTTCTACTGCACTACATCTCGGATCCAAAATATTGTACTTTTACTCCACTACAATTATTTGAAAACTTTAGCTACTATACTTTGTAGATTTGGATTATTATTACAAAACATACATTGAACACTTCAGCTCTATATACATTTCGTCCATTTGAAAATAGCCGATCTACAAGCTTAGAAGCTTAGGTTAATAGCTTATGCTATTTTCAAAATATTTGAAAACTTGAAAAAGGACATTCTGCATAGTGAGTACTTTCTACTTTTGGTACTTTAAGTACATTCCGATGCCAATACTTTTGTACTTTTAACCCATTTAGGACTATGGCGGATTCTAAAAACGAAACAAAAAAATAAAAATAAATCTGAAAACAATCAAATATTAATTCATTCAAAAATTACAAAAGTGTTATGTTGCTGTACTGTGTATATGTATATGTATATGTATATGTATATGTATATGTATATGTTTATGTATATGTATATGTAGTTCTATAATGCATTCTTTTTCCACCCCTGCCGACCGACTCATTGGAGATGCTCTGCTTCCCGGTTTCCGTGGCAACCTCCTCCTCCCCCGGTGGGGAGGGACTGTGATGTTTTTGGACAGGGAGTCTGTGTCTGTCTCCCCTCAGCAGGAAAACCATCTGTTCTCACAAGATGGAAGTTTGTTTTGGCTTCCCACAAAGGAAAACAAGAGGCTTCGTATGGCAGAGTTGGACGCAATCCACGCTCTTGATCCATTATGCATCTGTTAGGAGACACGCAACAAACAAAGTGGCCCAATTTGGTGCTTTATGAGCGTACACAGGTAATCTGGCAGTCATGCAGAGTTAATTCTACCTGTTCACAACTGGGGCCTGGCACCGAGCCGGACGGTGGTGGTGTATACGTACAAAACCCAACTCAAAGTTTTAGCACGGCCGCGGAACGTGATGTTTAGCTTTGTATTAGCCTACTCCGTCTGGGGTGTGTGTCCACAACAATGTACTAGTTATTTAGCGCATAATCATGTGTGCAAACACAAGCGTGCGACACCAGTGAGTGGGTGGTGTTCTGAATGAGTCAAGGGAGTTATTTTGGTGTTACATTAATTAAAACAATCAGTTTCTATTCCTATTCCATTTAGTAGAAGCAGCACTTAAACTGAGCTAGGGCTGGACTGGCGTTTAGATGACGAATTGGAGGAGACGCAAACCATTTTCCGGCTGGGGATATGTGAAAGTGTGAGACCATCTAGTATTCAAACCTCACACACACATTGGTGCACATTATCTCTATATGGTCAAGCCTATTTTATTGTCTCAATACAAAGTCGGACAGTGTTTGCTGCGCAAGGGTAATTAATTATAGTGACGATGTGAGCGCTATATTGAATATATAGCGCTCACATCGTCACTATAATTATAGTTTGGTAAACTGAAATGAAAAATAAAAAATAACTTGAGTTGTCCTGTCAGTTGAAACTGCTGCCTTGAATTAGTTGGAATGTAACATTTAGAAGACAATGGCAAGCCGTCATTTCACACCTCCCTGCCGGGTGCAGGGAGGTGTGAAAATCATTAGACGAGTGGGGGAGATAATGGCCAATCAAATCACACGAAAAACACGGTCAGCCCGACCGTTAACTGTCTTACTAGTAGAGATTTTAAATCAGGCATGCTAGTGTTAAGACGTATATGTCTCCGATGAGTCGGATTTGTCAGATGCCATTCCAATTGGATAACGGCTGCCAGTGCCTTCCAAAGCTTGCGGGCCCTGGGGGTAGGTAACCCGGCCTGGCGGAGACCTCTGCGTTAGGTTCTCCTTCATGTAAACCACCAATTACAGCATGACGATAGAGTTGTCCCAGGTGTCCCCTGGTGACGAGGCACGCCAACCTCTGGGCTGCTTGCTTGCAGTGGCCAGTCGACCAGTGCATACATGTGTGTCCTGCCAGTTGGCCAGTGCTTGCAGTGGCCAGCAGCCACGGAGTGACTGATGATTAGAGGGAGGTCATGGAGGAACAATGGCTTGGCCAGCCTCTGC
Organism: Electrona antarctica; assembly: GCF_951216825.1. Taxonomy (NCBI): domain Eukaryota; kingdom Metazoa; phylum Chordata; class Actinopteri; order Myctophiformes; family Myctophidae; genus Electrona; species Electrona antarctica. The sequence continues at coordinate 33,385,311 of NC_136798.1, forward strand.
AGGCTTCTGATTATTTGTGGGCCATATAGCACCGATGCACGCGCGCACGCACATGCACACGCACATGCACACGCATGCGCACACACGCACACGCGTGCACACACACACACACACACACACACACACACACACACACACACACAGGTTAAGGATATGTATTTAATTCACAGCTACAGCATTCATAAAGTTGTTTTCTCAACCTTTACTTAACCCGAAATTACGGCAAAGATTGATTTCTCCGCACTCACCAATCGTGGGTTCCCTTTCACCCCTCCATTCCTTCTTCCATCTCCCCTCCAACATCCCAAAGATTAATCAAGGACCCCTACACCAAGGATCAGTCAACAACACCTCCCCCTCCCTTGCGCACGCACGCGCACACGCACACACGCGTGCACACACACAAACACACAAACACACACACACACACACACACACACACACACACACACATGGGCGAGCGAGCCGAGTAGCACCTTCATTCTTTTCGATAAATAACTTCATTATAAGTCTTGACGGTGTGGTTAGCGAGAAGTCAATTAAGATTAATTTCCCTTTTATAATGACATTCTGGGAGCTAATAACAAAAGTGGCTAATAGCTGCCTTGTGAGGACGATGTAGGACAATTATCTAAATTAGTACTGCAGTAGAGGCCGCAATCCATACACCAATAGCTGCTGCTATATCTCAAAATAAAAACACAATAATGTTTTGAAAAATTCAGAACCTTTTCCATAATAAACTGGTTAACCATTTGAACCCCCGCATCTATTTTTTGGTGGAACATTAGCCGATCTACAAGCTTGTAGATCTCCTTTTGGTAACCCTTCATTTTACGGTACGGTAATTACCAGGTAAGTATAGGTAAGGTATAGGTATAGGTAAGTACCTGGTATTACCTGGTAACAACCAGGTAGTAGTTATAAGTATTTGCCCATTAATTACCTGGTAATTACATGGTAACTTCCAGATACATTACTCAGTAATTACTATGTAATTACCAAGTATTACCCAGTATGTATAACTATTTACTGTATAATCTCCTGGTAATTATATGGAACTTACCATGGTAAATGACACACTGGTTGTCAGGTAATTACCAAGTATGTTCCTGACAATTACCAGGTATTTATACGTTTTTAGTATGTAATTACCAGCTAACTACCCGGTATTTACTCTGCAACCAGGCACGATACCCTGGTTGCAGGTACTATAGGTATGTAGGTACTATACCAAGTATTTTCAACAACTACCAGGTATTTACTCTGCTACCAGGCAAGTTACCCAGTAGGTACTAGGTCATTACCAAGTATTTTCCTGACAACTACCAGGTAATAACATGGTAACTGTATTCACTGTGTTTACATGGGTACTACCCATGAAACACGTGGGTAGTAGCCTACCAGGAAATTACCAGTTGTACTAGGTAATTTCCTGACAACTACCATGTAATTACCTGATAGGTACCCAGTAAGGAAGGAGGAACTGTACTGTAAAAGGAAGCGTGCTCTATTTCCATGATATTACCATGTACCTACCTGGCAATTGTAGATTATAATCCTCCCCATTACCCATCAGGGTGTATTTTGAACTTTGAACTTTGAATTTTGAACTGGCAATAACTGTTAATTACCAGGTATTTACTGTGTAAATTAACAGGTAAAACCAAGCAAGTTACCGTGTAAGAAAGGTGTAATTGTACTGTGAAAGGAAGCGTGGTTTGTTACAGTGAAAGTACAGGGTAATATTATGGAAACAAACCACGCTTCCTTTCACAGTACAGTTCCACCTTTCTTACACGGTAATTTGTAAGGTTTTACCTGTTAATTTACACAGTAAATACATGGTAATTAACAGTTATTGCCATGGGTAGTACCCATGTAAACGTATTTTTTGTATTTTGAACTTTGAACTTTGAATTTTGAACTGGCAATAACTGTTAATTACCAAGTATTTACTGTGTAAATTAACAGGTAAAACCAAGCAAGTTAACGTGTAAGAAAGGTGGAACTGTACTGTGAAAGGAAGCGTGGTTTGTTTCCATAATATTACCCTGTACTTTCACTGTAACAAACCACGCTTCCTTTCACAGTACAATTACACCTTTCTAACACGGTAACTTGCTTGGTTTTACCTGTTAATTTACACAGTAAATACTTGGTAATTAACAGTTATTGCCAATTACTAGGTAATTTCCTGACAACTACCATGTAATTACCTGATACGTATCCAGTAAGAAAGGAGGAACTGTACTGTGAAAGGAAGTGTGCTCTATTGCCATGATATTACCATGTACCTACCTGGTAATTGTAGATTATAATCCTCCCCATTACCCATGAGGGTGTATTTTGAATTTTGAACTTTGAACTTTGAATTTTGAACTGGCAATAACTGTTAATTACCAGGTATTTACTGTGTAAATTAACAGGTAAAACCTTGCAAGTTACCGTGTAAGAAAGGTGGAACTGTACTGTGAAATGAAGCGTGGTTTGTTACAGTGAAAGTACAGGGTAATATTATGGAAACAAACCACGCTTCCTTTCACAGTACAGTTCCACCGTACCGTGCTTTTGGTGAAAAGATTTGCTGTAGACAGAGCAAAAAGCACAGAACCAACCAAGTCTACAGGGATAAAGTGTTTAAAGGCCTGTATGTAACTTTGACATGTGTTTACAGCAAAACTACGGCATGCCAGCAGTTATCAGCAACTGGAGCAGTCTGGTGGTGTTTACCTGAGCAGAACCACACTGCCCTCTCAACATATTTTGGTGTTTACATTGTTTGTTTTGGTAGGTGTGACATCTTTGGGCTACCAAAACAGTGAAAACACCTAAACACAACAGTGTTTCTGCAGGTAAACACCAGCACACATGCCATGTGGCTGTTGAACTGCTGGTAATAGACGGAAATTATTGGTAAAAAACCCCCAAAATGTACAACTAGCGCAAAGTTGATCAAGTGCTTTTTACCTGTGTATCAGGATTCCTTCCACATGTTGTTCTCACATGAACAATATAAAATTGAGGTTGATTTTCACAGCAAATATAAACCTGTATGAATGAGGCATCCACTATATTATCAACAAAATATTATACTGAGGCATTATTTTATTCTTTTTATTTTTTTTCCCTTATCTCTCTAATCTGTATCTATTGTGTGTTCATGCTACAGTTGCTGCTATGACACCTGCATTTCCCCCACGGAGATCAGTACATTATCTCATCTTAATCTTGGCAGTATACTAGATAAACATGGCATCAGTGCTCACAATTTTTACTGTATCAATACTGCAATATAGAAATACTTTGTTACAAGTAAAAGTCTGGAATTCAAAATGTACTTAAAGTAGTACCAGAAGTAAAAGTACTCATTATGCATGTCCCGTTTCAATATTAAAAAAAACTTCTGAAAATAGCAGATCTACGAGCTCACAATGTGTCACGACACATTGTGAAGATTGTAGATTGGCTATTTTCAAATGGTTGTTAATGTATATTTATAATAACCAAAATCTGAAAGTAACTAGTAACCTTTCAAATAAATCCAGCGCAGGGATAGTTCATGGAGCCAGGGAAGTCAGCAGGCTACTTCTAATTATCTCTCCCCGGACCCCCCATTCATTCCCTAATAGTTAATATACTCCCACTAATCAGTCTGTTTCTCATTCGCTTCAAGCTAACTCTCACACTCCCACAGTACATCAGGCCACTTAAGCAGTCACTATTCTGCATTCAGCTTTAATATGGTTATGTGACTTTGTAAGTGGGGCATGCACTTGCTGTGACAGTATTACCTCGCCCCCTTCAGAGACCTAGAGGTCTTCTCACTGCTGGAGTGAAATGGAATGACCATAGGTGGGATGTTGTAGAACTACCTTCAGGCTATGGAGGAACGGAAGCAATCTGGCCTTTTCTGACGCATGCCTCCAAGCGAAACTTGACCTGAAAACAGAACCTTGTATTATCAGTGATCAACTTTTTCCACTTCAAGATCCCCCAGTTTGTTATGCATTATAGGCCACGGAACCCCCTTCGAACTCCTCAGTTAGTTTAACTCTGAGTTAACCAATGGGTCCATTTGGTTGCATTTGTTCACAGACAAAACTGGTCTATTTGTCCATTTGTTCATTTGTTCAAAATGTGTATTTCTGTGTCTTACATATAGTACAAGATTATTTCGTTTTGGTTCCTCATACATTGTTGCAGCAATAGTAACAGTAACAAAGAAATGGATAAACAGACAAAGATAGGAGTAGAATAATGAAGAATAGCCAGTGGCGTGCACAGATAGACACTAGGGGGTGCTAGAGCACCCCCTGCCCTTTTGGCAATGTGCCCTTTTTTTAAAAAAAATGAAAAAAAAAATGAAAAAAAAATCTTTTTGATTTTTCAAAAATAGCAGACCTACAAGCTCGTAGTGCGCCACTCGGTGGCGCGCTATGAGCTTGTAGATCTGCTATTTTTCAATAGCTAAAGCATAACATAATGCTAACACCAAAAGGGGTTCCCGCCCAAAATGGATTAAGGCAACCGGCCGGTTCCACGCGCTGCACAAGGTGCCCTTTTTTAACTTGAGCACCTGCCCCTCTAAATGTCTGTGCACGCCACTGAGAATAGCAGACAGATTGTATGACACTGAGAGTTTGTGAAAGATGCTTGACTGTTTGACTCTGAGTAAGACGCAAGTCCAAACATCAGTCACCCCTGCTAAATAATAATTACGTGCAGACCAGTCGAGCGCTCCAGTATTTCTTTCCTGAAGTGTCCAGGTATTATTCTCTCTGATTCAAGTTGTCCCTGTTGAGCACTGACGAGCCCTTCTACCTTCAGCGAGCTGAAGTGGGTTGGACTTCTCTTTGTTTTGTACCAGTTTGTGAAAGATGTCAAAGTGTGTGTACGTTAAAGTCTTAGCACACATTCATGTGCTTGAAGGTGTGTGTACATTTAGTACTTCAAAACGTGCTAGTGTTTAGAACAAGCTGCAGACAGACATCTGCTGCTTGGTATAATGGTATGATGGTGCACAATATTGAAATTATGACCGATATCCGATCTGGAGGCACATATTTTCCAATTCTGATACCAATATACAGTATTACATTTGGGGCAGAGGTGGCCTAAGGGTTAGAGGATCGCCCTTGTTGCCGAAAGGTTGCCGGTTCGATTCCCCGGACGGGAAGGACAAATCTGGGTCAGGAAGTGATTGGTCATCACTCACCCCAACACCGCTGAAGTGCCCCTGAGCAAGGCACTGAACCCCCAACTGCTCCAGTGGAGCTGCTTAGTGGCCAACAGTATAAGACTGTGGTTGTACTGGTCAGCTCCCAGGCTTTGTGTGTGTGTCTGTGTTTTGTGTATGTGCAGGGCGTTGCTGAAAATGAGCACTTGTGCTCAGCTACTACCCTGGGAAAAGAAATATATATATTATATAATATTTATATTGAACTCATTGCTGAATTTAAAAAAAATGTTTGTTTTGCTGGTGTAAGTATAGATGGAAGCCCCCCTCAATCCCCATTAACAACTGACGCTCTTAAACACAGCGACAGGCAGACAGGTTGCTCTGTGAGTGCAAAGCCATTGCCATCACATTATTATTGTGTATTATCGTTGAAAATAATTGGTTCGATAACGATATGGCATTTTATGGCTGATATGGTCCATTTTGATATGTTACCGATTATGTTGTGCATCTCTAGTTGGGATGGCTATGGTCTTTGATAATCCTACAAGCTGCGTTGATACACTGGCCTAGATGCCCTGGATGGAGGGAAGCACGACCCTCTGCAATGCTTTACAGTTGAGGGCAGTGCAATGTCCATATAGGCAATGCTGTATCAGTCAGTGGTGCCTCTGTAGAACAGGGGTTCTCAACCCGTGGGTCGCGACCCCTCGGGGGGTCGCCAAATTATTTTAGGGGGTCCCCAAATTATAAAAAAAAGGGGGTTTTTTTTAAATTTTATTTTCACAATTAAAAAAAAATAGCAGACCTACAAGCTCGTAGCGCGCCACTCGGTGGCGCGCTATGAGCTTGTAGATCTGCTATTTTTCAATAGCTAAATAATAACAATGCTTAAAACACCAAAAGGGGTTCCCGCCCAAAATGGTTTAAGGTTATTGTAGCAGTCAATTTATATTGGGGGTCGGGAGGGGGCGGGGTGGGGGTCCCGAGACATTGCCAAAGCATTTCCGGGGGTCCCCGGCCAAAAACGTTGAGAACCCCTGCTGTAGAAGGCCTATAGCCAGGACCGCGGTCTCCATGCCGAGCTTTTTTCAGACGTCTGTGGTGGAAGAGGAATTGTTACATTTCTGTGAACCCTCAGACTGCACAACCCATTTTTTTAAAGGAGAACCATTTAAACAAATCACATCCAAATCTTTGAAACTTTGAAACCGTATGTGCCGGTTCCTGTGGGGCTTCGACGTGGTTGCTAAAAGGTTTGGGGGAAAGAAAAGCGCTTCTCTTTTTAGAAAAGCCATTTCAAAACCCTGCCGGGGATGGAAATAAATCACCAAGGTATGGATTTAAAGAGCAGAAGAAGGGAAATCCCTCGCCACCCACCTCCGCTCCCCTGGCAAATCTCCCTGTGACTATTACTGCATAAACCACAAAGTGTGTCCTTAATCCCTGCATAAATTCACCGGTGACTTTGCTACATTTCCATTCGGCCCAAACCCCCTTCTGTTAGCGTCAGTAGCAGGACGACAGCCCTCCTCCATTGCAATTCAAAACCTAAAAAAACCCTACAGTTCAGTGAGACTTTTCCCCTCAGTGAGTTATCACCTCTATTCAGGAAGGAGTGTGGACAGCTCCCAGTCCCCAATTAATCAGATGGCACTAATACAATATTGTGGAGCAGGCCCCAGACACAGCGTGCCATTTATTAACTCAAATCTCCCGACGTCAGTCCGGCTGCCTCTCATTCATTCTGGCAACGCCGTGAACCCTTGGGGCTTTTTACCCACAGACATGTGGATGGATACCCCCGTTCAAATCCTGTGAGCTCAGATCCTGGCCCTTATAAATGGCTCCCATTTTGTGCTGATTGTTATTCTTCACCTGTGTGAAATCCCCTGCTGAGGGAGTGGGGGGTGAAGAGGCTGGAGAGACTTCGTTGCGTTCCATCAAGGTTTCGGGCCCCCCAGTAGTCTGGCGAGTCAGACTGTTGCCTCCCACAATTTTCAAATGCTGCCGTCATACAGTCTGGAGAACGGAAGCTTGTGGAATCATAAAAGATTCAAGCCATCCCAACAGCAGACTGCTTGACATGCTGCCGTGCCCCATTGAAAACGGTTTGAATACTTTTTGAATACTGCTACTGTTGCTTTTCCAGATTCTAATTCAAAAACGGTAAAAGTAGCAGATGTCGTATGATCAAGCAGGGCAGTAATTTACGAAAAAACACAACTTCGAATATGGAAATAGGGGGTTTCTATTGTATAAGTTATCAAGGCAGGCTTGCTGGAAGAGTTGTTGAATATACTTGTCAAATGCAATTATAAACTAGAAAAGAAAATGCTCTCATTCTCTCCACCACCATCAAATAACTCTTCCAAGATGATCGCTGAATTCCCTTAATGCTTTTTCAAGTGGCTCACCTTGAGGTTTGCGTCTCACAGTGTCACCGCAGACCCATACTAATGTTACTGCACAGATTATCTCTGACTGACACACACACACACACACACACACACACACACACACACACACACACACACACACACACACACACACACAAATACACACAATCATTTCTGCTGATTCTGAAGTGAGCAATTAAAGGCAGTCTCTACGAGTGAGGGCTGATTAAATATACTCACACAAATCATGTTGTCATCACACTCAATGGGAGCTCTCAAAACTATGAACGTGGAGAAGCAGCGCTCAGTTTCTGTCTGGAACAAACTCCCAGGAAACTGCAGGCCTGCTAGACGTCTCGGCTCATTTAAATCAAAGACGAGGACCTTTCAGTTCGCCAGTTGCCTTTTATTCAGGCGTTTGATTGATTTCTTCTGCTGCACTCTCATATTATTCTCTTTTTTTATCAGTTTTATTTGACCTTATTAATTTGTTATTGCATTCTATATTGTTTTTTTTGTATTATTATTTTGTTATGTTTGAGCAGCTCAGTGGCCTTGTGGTTAGAATGTCCACCCTGAGACTGGGAGGTCGAGGTTCGATCCCCTACCAAAGGTCCTACCAAAGACTATAAAAGTGCTACCCAATGCCTCCCTGCTTGGCAAAGTGCTGAGTGTGTAAGTCCCTGTGACATACAAGCGTCATGTCCAAAGTAATTAAGTACAATTTTGTGTATACTGTAGCACTTTGAATGACCTTGTTGTTTAACACATTGAGAGCCCACGCAAAACTGCCCAAAATCACTTTCACCTAGAAAATCCATTCACATTTTTTATAATTCAGCTGACTGTGGAGACACATGCTGGAACTTTTTACTTTGAAATGTTTTATAGTTTCTGAGTTATTTAATCTAAACGCCAAATGCAATCTCAATGGCGAAAACACAAACTTTGGCACCACGTATTAAAAAAAAAAAAAAAATAGTTTTGATTTTTCTGATTTAAAAAAAAAATATATATATATATATATATATATATATATACATATATATATATATATTTTTTTTTCAAAGACGTCCACAGACGTCTTGGGCTATGCACGTGCGGTAATACCCAAGACGTCCACAGACATTTTGGGCACAAAATGTGTTTTAAATGTGACTGTACTCCATGGCAGAGGACTGTGGTTTTACTGGGCACCCTCCCAGTGACCAACGGTTATTATTATCCTCAGTGGTCCATAGTTCATACATTACATTTGCATGTACAGTTCTCCAAACTGTGTTCTGCTTGGTGCATGTGTAATTCTGTTCCTCAGCATAACCCATGGCCACGTCATACATATGGACATACATAAACATCAGCTTATTAATCACTGGCTTTTTCCATGGTGGGTCAGGATTATTGTGGCTTTGCTGCATTCAGCTGCACTTAAAAGGCTATCAAAATGTAAATTGCTGTAATTTTCCAACCCAGAGCACGATCCAGTGCATAATGGATTTTTATTATTTGAAGCGCCTTCTATAAGGTTGGCATAATGCATGTTTCATCGTTTCATAATGATGTTAGTCGCAGCACCTTTCATGACATATGTACAATCCCTCGGTGGTTTGTCACAGCATGACAAGGACAGTTGTGCAAGGTTTTCTAATACATCACCAATAATGAATTATAAATGAGATATCAATTCATAATGCCTTCATTCCCTTTGCAAAATGATGTGTTCTTTGACTGCACGCATGCATTGCAGAATTAATGCCCCAATAACAAAGTTATATTCAGAGAAAGCACCATTGAGATTGACATTGAAATAGCAGATATACAAGCTCATATAGCGCATGAACTTGTAGCGCTAGAAAGACATGTGCGACGCAAGGTCTGTGCACTTGGCATTCTCACAGTGAAACCCCTGGTGGATTAGAGAAACCTTCTGGAAGTGCTTACCGAACGTCTGTGAGAGCAGCTCCTCACCAGCAACACCATGCATCTCTGAGAACAGGACAGACTGCTGAAATCCTACTACAGCTCATTATTCTACACGTCTGTCTGTCTGTCTGTCTGTCTGTCTGTCTGTCTGTCTGTCTGTCTGTCTGTCTGTCTGTCTGTCTGTCTGCACGCACGCACGCACGCACGCTCAATGCCTATAACCCAGGGGTGGGCAATTATTTTTCCCAAGGGGCCAAATGAGAAACAGAAAATATTTTGGAGGGCCGGGCCAAAAGGCTGAACTTAATTATGCATAATATCAATTTTATTTCTGTATAAAAAGCAGTAAATGGCATTGTTTTGCAAAGCAATGGTAAACAATATGTGAAACATTTGACTCAAATGATAGGCAGTGACTATTTTACATCATGATGATGTACAATAAGAGCGCCACTCACTTCACATGGGTGTGATTTTTTTACTTTCTACTTGCAGGCTTGAGACGTTTCGTTTCCCAGTTGAAAACTATGTTTTTGTTTAAGTTTCAAGTCCTGTAAATACTAGCATTTTCTTTTAACAATGAGAACATTAGAGGTAGCTCTCTGTTCCATTCGGAGGACACTGGAGGTGTCACTTTCACAACCCATGCTTACTATCAGCGAGTGTTGACTCACAACCATTAAACAACAACGTTCTGAAAACAATAATAAGCCAACCAGTGATGGTATTGTTGAGACTTGGCAGCCTGGCAGGCGCTGTATGTTGATGTTGATCAGTGTCGGGTGGATTAAAGGAAATGCATATGTAATTTGTAAATTGATTAGCGGTATACTGTGGTTACTTTTGATGCGTATGCAGTATGCACCGTCCCAGCATATGACGGCAGGGTATAACTGGTATAGCTAGCTCTCAATGATGACTATAGCTCTCAATGATGACTATAGCTCTCAATGATGACTATAGCTCTCAATGGTGACTATAGCTCTCAATGATGACTATAGCTCTCAATGGTGACTATAGCTCTCAATGATGACTATAGCTCTCAATGATGACTATAGCTCTCAATGGTGACTATAGCTCTCAATGATGACTATAGCTCTCAATGATGTCTATAGCTCTCAATGGTGACTATAGCTCTCAATGGTGACTATAGCTCTCAATGGTGACTATAGCTCTCAATGGTGACTATAGCTCTCAATGATGACTATAGCTCTCCATGATGACTATAGCTCTCAATGATGACTATAGCTCTCAATGATGACGTAATAAAGATGTGGATTAAAGGACCCAATGCCTTTGATGGTGACGTATATCTCGATCAATGTCGGGTGGATTACAGGAAATGCCTCTATGTATATGTAATTTGTAAGTTGATTAGCGGTATACTGTGGTTACTTTTGATGCGTATGCACCGTCCCAGCATATGACGTCAGTGTATAACTGGCGTCATATGCTAGCTCTCAATGATGACGTAATAAAGATGTGGATTAAAGGTCCCAATGGCAGATTGTAATTATTAATAATTATAATTAATAATTATAATGCCAAAAGGGCAGGGGGTGCTCTAGCACCCCCTAGTGTCTATCTGTGCACGCCACTGCCTATAGGTCCCCATGCTTTTGAACCATAACACAACAATGTGTCCTGTGTGGTCCTCACAATCTCTATTTCTCAAATTGTACTTGTGACACGCACGCACGCACGCACGCACACACACACACACACACACACACACACACACACACACACACACACACACACACACACACACACACACACACACACACACACACACACACACACAGTACCTTAGTGAATGCTTCAAAGCCCCCACTGAGACTATACCAAAAGCAGTGCATGCTGCTGTTCTACAAAGGGACTGTCATTCCTATTTCTATTCTAATGGCTGCCTTTAATGTCACCTCACTGCTATACATCTGTTGCCACACTATTGTATTCTCTATGAATTTCATCAGCACTGCTGCCAAAGTGTGATCATGCAGACAGACTGATCAATGAAACGGATCAATAAAACGTATACCATGTCGTCTCTGTCGGATGGAAATGAACTTCAATTAACCTTACTGTACTGTTACTTAACTGTTACTTTAAATTATAAAACAGCTGAATTAGCAGATCTACAAAACCTGTTTCGAGCTCGAGGATCTGTTGATGCTTTTGTTGATCATGTTTGTAGGACATTCATTTGCGAAGAAACACAACAAGTTAGAATATGGAGATAAGAGTTTGTTTACTATACTGTACTGCATGCTGTATACCGAAGTATAACACAATCAATTTGGATCGATTTGAAGGCAGTGTTGCCTGGAAATGTGTTTGCCTAGAGTTTGTTCAATTCCTTGAGTTGTGTCTTACATTTTTCTTGTGAGATATTTCACACAGCATCTGATTTATACTTTGTCACAGGACGGTGTCGTGAAGCCAAATATGTGCTGACCTATAAGCTCACAACGTGTGCCGACTTGTACAGTATGTAGGCAGTGGTGTAAGGTAACTACTGTATATAAAAGTACATAAAAGCCTTACTGGGTAATTTTCCTGCTCGTCACTACCGTCATTGCAGGTCTTTATTCATTAAGGAGCTCTTAATTGATCCCGTTGGACTTCAAAGTGGTTTTGTCAAAGTGCATCAAAGCCAGGAGAATGAGACTCGCAGGACACTGCCAAAGACACCAAGAGCTCCCAGCCAGCAAACTGGTGCTGTGGGAACCAACACATGGGCACCGGTCACGATGACGTCCCATACTAACATATGTGGATGTACTCAAGAAAGATGCAGGAGCGCAAAGCACCAACGAGCTGGCCGGATGTATGGAGAACCGGGATGACTGGAGGCGACGATGGAAGGCTCGTCTGAGGACGACCTAGAGAGACTTTTTCCACCACTGACAGTATAGGTGTATACAATATGGCACACGACACTGAAGTTCAACGACAGAGACATAAATTAGGCTTTAGCCCGGTTGCAGCTGTTCAAGGGACAGGTTGAAGTAGAGTCAGAAGAAGTTATTTTTGAGCTACAATCCCCTGCTGTGTGTTAATGAAGACAGCAGGCGGGAGGAGGCCTACATATGGCCGAGGTGGTGGTGTGTTTGTTTCGTGAGCGTGTGTAACCTGTGTCGCTGAGCATGTTGGGTGGCATAATGAAGAGGAATTGTTCCCTGTCCTCTTCCATTACCCATTATTTCACTGTGCAATGCAGGCTGTGCAAATCCATCATATCGCTTGAGTTAATTATGCATAGATCATTTTGCCACGCATGGACAAAAACGAGAACATGCTTTGCTTTGCTTTTCTGAGCCGTGTAAATAGCGTGCTTTTAAGTGTCCCATACATGCACTATGCAGTCCGCAAATTGCAGTAATATGCATTACCAAGAATTAACTACTTGAACCCTTAGCATGCATGCCTATGCCATGGTGAAAATAGCATATCTACAAGCTTGCAACGCTGTGACCTCATAATGCAGACCGGCTATTTTCAGCAAAGATATTCAGTTTAGAGCAAAACACAGGAGTTGGGACTAGTATAGAGCGGAGTGTTATTGGAGTAAAACAAATTACAATATTTGCCTCTGAGATGTAGTGGAACAGAAGCAAAAGTATTGAATGTTGTAAGAGTGTTGTAAATGTTACTATATCCACCACTGCATGGAATCATGTTTCATTTGGACGTATCATGTAGGAATCATGGTTATATCTGTAAAACCACATGGGCGATACTGGATGTGGCTTGTTGTAGATAACATGCATGTCCCACTCCCCCGTAGGCAGTGGTGTAAAGTAACTAAGTACATTTACGTAAGTACTGTACTTAAGTACAGTTTTGTGGCATTTGTATTTTCCTTGAGTATTTCCAACTTCCAGTACTTTTACTTTTACTCCACTACATTTCAGATGCAAATATTGTACTTTTACTCCACTATTACTCCACTACAATTACTTGAAAACTTGAGTTATTATAGTTAGTTTGTAGATTTTGATTATTATTACAAAACATACATTTTCCACTTCAGCCCTATATAAATGTAGACAATTTGAAAATAGACGATCTACAAGCACACAATGCGTCGTGATGCGATGCATTGTGAGCTTGTAGATTGGCTATTTTCAAAAGCTTTTTAGACATTTGAAATTTTTAAATGGGACATTCTGCATAATGAGTACTTTTGGTACTATTTTGATACCGATACTTTGGTACTTTCACTCAAGTCAATTTTGAATTCCGGACTTTAACTTGTAACAGAGTATTTCTATATTGCAGTATTGATACTTTTACTTAAGTAAAACATTTGAGTATTCCACCACTGCCCGTAGGGACATTTAGTGCTGGACAGTTATGTCCACAGATTAGATTAGAGTCATACATCAACATCTCAACAACACATACAGGTTTCATGACCGTTTGCACGCACACGGCGGTGGCTCAGGGGTAGAGTGGCTGGATGGTAACCGCAATGTTGCCAGTTCGAATCCGGGCTCCCCCAGAGTTAGTGTCGAAGTGTCCTTGAGCAAGACACTGAACCCCAAATTGCTCCTGATGTGCTGGTTGGTGCCTTGCATGGTTTCCGCCGCCATCGGTGTATGAATGTGCGTGTGAATGGGTGAATGTAATGCACAATCTATATGTAAAGCGCCTTGGATAAAGGCGCTATATAAATGCACTATTTACGATTTACACACTGCAGTCCAATCGCAAGCTGATTTCATATCTTTTGGCCATATCTGAAATTATTTTGAGCCAGGGATTTTTCATAATTCTTCTAGAAATGAATGTGAACATAAGCTATTTGAAATCAGCAGATCTACACAACGTGTTGCAATGCGACAATTTTCATAATGTTACTGATGTCTGAGGTGGGTGGGTCTTTCAGTACCTTCATGATGCTCAGTGACATCATAGAAGGTAGCTTAGTTTCCCTGCCCACAATCATCCATGTTTTTTTCATACAGGCAGGTGTTTGGGTGAATTTCACCCGTGTTTAGTGATAGTGTGATAGAGAAAAATCCAATACACCCACAATGGACGTTTTATTTTTTTATTTTTTTTCTTCACTGGACCATTCTCACAAAGGAATTATGGAATTAGGAATGGGTAGACCAAAGGAGAAGTTCCCAAATTAATTTCTTTTTTTTTTAAGAAATATTTTAAAAATAACGATTTTGCGTTCACCAGTTCCCTCCTCCTGCCTGCATCTGGGATCTCTCAAGCAGAAACGATGAACCCGGAAGCAGCGGGACAAACATTTTGATATCTCCATAATAATTTCGAGTTGTAGTCTTGTTAGGTTGTGTTTACATTTGCGCTGTGGCATCGCTTCAATATGTCATAAGTCTCGTGTTGATCCCGCCTCTAGCGGCCTCATACAGCCGCATATCGCTCCGGCCAGAATTGGACCGGAGTACATCATCTCTGCCTGAGAGTTCCCAGACTCTCCCTGCTGGCAGAATGCAAATGTTGTCCAGCAGGGGGAGTGGTTTCACCAGGCTACCCCATGATAGGGTCCCCCATGAAACCTATTTTTTGTTTTTTTGTGAAGTCATGATGAAATATTAAAGAAGAGTACCTCAAGTTGCCATGTATTGCTGTACTGCAATCTATTTTGATGAGAAATATTTTTTATGGAATATGTTATAGGCCTATTGGGTAAAATATGCCTGTGTGATGGTGTAACAAAAAATATGTTTAGTGTTCTAGGGTTAACAAATTTTACCGGGGACCCCCCGGAACCCCCTGAAGGACCCCATAAAAAGTAGCAGATATGCAAGCTGGAAGGGCCGCATTTCGACCTATAATATAGCTAGGCCCCCTTATTTAGATAAGTCAAAAAACACATTTATGTTTAATGGTTATTGTGAAAAATATATTCAAGTGAAAAATGATTATCAACATAACACTTTTGTTTTATTGGAATCACTTTTAAAGTAACTTTAAGAACACATCCTTCTTTACGACCTGTTGCATAGCTGCAGCTGTGCATTTCAGTGTTAGCAAGCTATTAAGGCACATTCTGCAGTCAGGGCTCAGCTGTCCTCAGAGCAGCAAATTAACATGGTTGTGTGTATAGCATTTAAGCTACCCTGAGAGTATACAAAAGCTGCCCTGTTGGCCTGTTGCGTGTCCCCCCACTGTAGTGCGTGCATGTGCGACATCTTGTTACCGGGGTGGACCGGGTTTTTTTCTAAATCACCCAAAATACTGAATGCTCCTTCAAGCTGGGAACTTATAAAGGCATATAAGTCACATCTGGAAATTAAACATGGCATCATACTTTGTGTGCAAGGAAAGTTGTAAGGGTCCGGGGCCACCAGGGATCTAAATGGACCTGTACGGCTCTGTAACTCTGAGAGTGTAAAAATGGAACCAAATGGACCCTTAGCGATGAAACTGCATGGGGTGAAATTAGAAGGTTGATAATCACTGTGTTAGACTGCTCCACTAACCACTGCTCCACCATACTGTAAGTCAATAATGTAAAAATGAATACATCATCTCTGTCGGGTGGAACTGGAAAGCTCATATGTCCAAAACTGTTACTTTTCACGATTTGAATAGCAAAAGCAGCAGATCTTAAGTTGTTTATTAATTATTTCTGTGAACATAACCATGTGATCCCTTTCTTTGTATCTTAGTTATGTAATCAACCTATTGGTTTTATACCTGTATATATGTTGTGTGTATCTTAGTTATATGTACTCAACTTATTGGTTTTATACCTGTATATAATTTATGTTGTGTCTGGCCTCGTGGGGAAAGATGGTGGGTGGGTGGGGAGGATTGGGAAAGGAGTTGTGGGAGAAAATATAAAAACAAAGAGTTGTATTTTCTTTCTGTGAAACTTGCATATGATGTCATACTCTTTGAATAAAATTTATATAAAATAAAATAAAAAAGCAGCAGATCTACACGCTCAAAACATGTCTCTTTGCGCTTCGAGCCGTGCTTCGAGCTTGCGGATCTGCTAGGCTACTTTTGATGCCTTTGTACGTGTGACGCTGTAAGTAGAGCGTTAATTTAGCCTACAACAAAAATATAACATTTTAGAATATGGAGATAAGAAGTTTCTGCCCGACAGAGTGCGGAAACTTTTAACACCGGCCCTCTAGCTGAGTGTGTTATCAATAGACCTTGTACGTTTGGTTTTAATACACACTGTCAAGAATTGAACATAACTTTGGTTGAAACTTTAACAAGCACTGTACTGTATGTGGGCCACCGCTGGAGAGGACCGACTTCTGAAAACCTTACCGTAGGAGAATGTTTGCTGTCTATGCGTTAGTCTGATCACTCTGATGCACGTACCGTACATGCTGCAAATCTTTATTTTTTATTTTATAAATTCCAGCTCACTGTCGTACAGGTATTTTCAGTGGTGGAAAGAAGTATTTATTCAATGCCCATGTAATGATTCAATTCAATTCAATTGAGCTTTATTGGCAGAGTTTTGGAATATAAACACAAGGTTTATGCATTGCAGGGGACTGTTTTTTTGCATGGACGTCCTGTTTGTTTGGCCGGATCTAGTGTTCTGTTAGATCCTTGTCACTATAGTCAGTTTGTATTCACTGGCTTTGGGTTCTGTTATGAGGGGCTTTTCTTTTCTTTTTGTCTCTCCGGAGGCAAAAATGTCCTACTTTTCTGTTTCCCGAGAGATAAGATGTGAAGTCAGATGCGTCTTGGGGTAATCCCCAGAGGGCCCTGGCACATTCTGTCTTGTCGAGGAAGAGCGGGCTTGACATTGTGGATAGATAAAATTTGCCATAATCTAATTCCACCATCTGGTGCGACGCATTTACCATTCTGACAACATGAAGCGCAGCCTGACCTTAATATTGCCTCAGAATAGATATGATATAATGGATATGATCTGCATTCTGTACAGTTACAGTGCAGACCCTGTTTTTGATTGCGTCTGTGTTGAAAACAACGGGACAATGTTGATCCATTGCAGATAAAACAGCATATTATTACCTGAGTGAGGGGTATGATGTTGGGAGACCCGAAACCCCGATGACCGTGGGATACATCACTGAGGATACGTCCCAGGTGCATCCATGCGATGTATTTTTGTTTTAGTTATTCAATTTATAGTGACTCATAGGAATAGACTACGTGACATGCAGGAATAGTCTGGTGACCACCGGAGAGACAGGCAGCCGGAATGTTGACGGCACCCGGGAGCAGTATGGGTTGGCGCTCCAGCCTGTGTCTTCCGTGAGGAAGAAGCCCAACAAACGCACGGTGAGGCCTTTAGGAGGGCCATTCAAGCCTCAAGCAGAGCCTGTGGCACCACCAAGGGCAAGGTGGACCCTGCGGAACCATTGCTGCTTGAGAATCCACCATTCCTGAATGAAGTGCCTGGTGCTGGGAGTCTGGTGCAACGCACAGGGGCTGGACCTGGTGAGACATAGGAGGGGCCCGGACAGGAGTCAACCCACAGAGCCTAGTCCTTCCACGCGCCAGAATAGTACCTCCCAGTCCCGGCAGAGTAGTTCAGGAGGAACGGATTGTGTGGCCCTGGTTTTTCCCTAAGGGACTGATCGAGGGTAGCTACTGGGATGTAAGTCGGGACTTGATCACCCCGGCTGGGTCACCTGAGTGAGGGGTATGAAACCCCAATGACCTTGGGATACATCACTGAGGATGCGTCCCAGGTGCATCCATGCAATGTATTTTTGTTTTTTTACAATAAAAAAAATGACAGATATACAATGACTGTGTCTAAGGCATGAAAAGGCAAAAAACTAAATTACCGATATACCAATCCAACACATGTATATCTCTGCTGTTGGGCAGAAACCAGTAAAACTAAAAAATATTCAGGAAATTAAGGGGGGAAACATTAATGACTGACTCAATAATACACAAACATACATGTTTGCTATCTCTGCCAGCCTCCTTGCCTCGTCTTTTAGACATTTAGTAGAATTGAGACAACACAAATCTTTTCTCCTGAGCGTTCCCTGGCACAAAACATGTTCAGATGGGAGGTCCACGCTGCCAACTACAGTACAGGACAATGATACAGTCCAAGAACCGCCAGTGCTCTATGGAGACCACTCGGCACGGTTCTTCCATGGAGAACAGGAGCTGGGCGTTCAGCCCAGCGGGAGCCAGGGGTTCTTCCATGGAGAACAGGAGCTGGGCGTTCAGCCTAGCGGGAGCCAGGGGTTCTTCCATGGAGAACAGGAGCTGGGCGTTCAGCCTAGCGGGAGCCAGGGGTTCTTCCATGGAGAACAGGAGCTGGGCGTCCAGGAGCCAGGGAGAAAGGAACTGACACGGCATAGTGCCAGTGATGTCATTGTCCACCATATCCCATTAACCCATTCAGGCCTGACGTCGAAATTTAAAAAAAAAAAGGTTTTCTAAATCATGACAATTTTCTGAAAGATTTGAGGCACATTTTAACGATTTTTCAAAAATAGCAGACCTACAAGTTCATAGCGCGCCACTCGGTGGCGCGCTATGAGCTTGTAGATCTGCTATTTTTCGATAGCTAAATTATAACATAATGTTTAAAACACCAAAAGGGGTTCCCGCCCAAAATGGGTTAAAGGGAATCTTCACTCCTTTTGCTTATGATGTTTAGGACAAAAAATACATTCCCTAGTCAAACACTTCATTATGTGTCTCCATAGGGTGCAAATTTCAAATTTCAAGTGCTACTGTTATCTACTACAAAATACTATTAACATTGAGTGACTGCAATTTCTTCCAGCTGTGAAATGTCCCTTTAATAAAAGCAATGGTGAAACAAGTACTGCATTCATTTCTTTACTCAAGTAAAAGTATCAATACTGCAATGTAGAACACAATACTATGTTACACATGCAAGTCTGGGTAATAGAAATTTACTTGTGAAAAACTACATTGGTATTGGCATGAAAATATACTTAAATGTTTATCCGACAATTTTGTAATGCATTTTTCACACGATAATAAGCTGTAATCCTTATACTCCCCGAACTGAGCTCATGCTTCCTTCAATGCATGAGGAGTGAGCATTCTTATAACACACACACACACACACACACACACACACACACACGCTTGTGCACAGGTGTTCCCAAGAGAGCACGTCTACTAATAGCACAGAAAAGGTCTCTCTCTCATTCTGTCACTCCGCCATAAGCACACGTACACACACGCACACACATCGCAACCGCACGCACACGCACACACACACAATGCACGTTTTCAATCAGCAATCCAATCAAACACCAGTCAAGCAGAAAAGGCTTGCAGAGAGTTGTTAAACTCTAAAACTGTGTGTGTGTGTGTGTGTGTGTGTGTGTGTGTGTGTGTGTGTGTGTGTGTGTGTGTGTGTGTGTGTGTGTGTGTGTGTGTGTGTGTGTGTGTGTGTGTGTGCGTGCGTGTGCGTGTGCGTGTGCGCGTGCGTGTGCGCTAGCACGCTTCAGTACAGCAGAAGTACAGTTTGCCACCAATCTTTTCTTCGGCTTTTTCACACGTCCTTTTACATCAGACAAAGTAAACATCAGTAAGGTTTTCTTTTTTTCCCGGAATTGACCGGCAGAAAGGTCAGCGAGACCTGCTTGCAATTGGAACGTTCCGATTTTTTGTGTGTGCTTTTCATTTTGCCAACTTACAGGTCAGCACAAAACAGGAGATCGAAACCGCAATATCAGCAAGATAATGCTTGCTGCTGCGAGCGAGTATTATCAAACAGTAGACGAGTCCGCCAACCATGTTACCACGCAGTCATGAAACCCTCAGTGTTTGTAACTCCGGGGAGTGTGCAAATGGAGCGAATACCAGAACACTCGCCTCGAAGCCTGGTTGCCCTGGGCACAATTCCGACGAACTCTGGGTGGTCTCTACCTGGTATTCCTAAACGTAACCTCAGTAAACTATGGCTAAACCTAACTCTATTCTTAAACTTAACCTCAGTAAAACTATGCCCCATAAACTTATCAGTTAAACCAATACAATACTTATCCGCCTCACCAAGCGGTCGGCGGAAAATACATTGGGACAAGGGTGTTTTTGAGGAGAGCATTCCAATGTGGTTCCATTTGCACACTCTTCGGAGTGTGCAAACAATGTCTTTGCTGTGAAAATGAACCAAAGTCCCCCCCCCTCTGTGCTCATTAACATTTAAATGGAAGCGTTCGCGTCAACCGTTTTTTTGTACATGCGTTGCAATTCTTTGGCTGCCTGAGTTCTGCAATCATTTACTCATCTTTGCTCATAACTCGCCTGTACTTTCATGCATTGCAAATGCTTTTTTTGTTTGTTTTTTTTCCTCTCAAGATTGTGTTTGCATTGAATACCAGTCAGTATACGTTTAAGGTCACTGCTCTTTGACAAGCTCAAATTATCTACGGCCAAAGGGCGTAGGCCCCTTTTGTTTTAAGGAGTCAACCCCAAAGGGCATATAGACCCCTTTTGTTTTAGTGAAAATTCCGCCATTTTAGCAGTTATGGCAGATCTGTGCTTTCGTTTTTCACAAACTTCGGCAATATGGGGCCGTGAGGATCACTCAGGAACTGCATGCAACTCATTTACTATGAAAACCTGCAATACCCCATCGTCCGTTGGTCACGCCTCCTGACATCACACCTCCATATATGGTCACGCCTTGTGATGTCACGCCTTGCGACATCATGCCTCCATATATGGCCATCTCCATATATGAAGATCACGACACTGACCTCATCTAACCATGGATAACCATACATGGGATGAAGCACATGACATCATCAGGGATGGAGCACGTGACATCAGGTGACATCATCAGAGATGGAGATCCCTGATGTCATCAATAATAAGTCCATAGATGGAGATCCCTAATGTGATCAATATTGGCCAGCAAAAACAATCTGAGTACTGCTGCAGACTCAGAAAGTGTGGTTCAAGGTTGCTGCATCGATCAAATGCAATGTTCCTGTTGTCGGTGGCACTAACCCATTAAGTCCTGAGGCCGATTCTACAAATGACATCTAAATCTGGTTCTCAAACATTTTTTTGTGTGCCAAGGACCCCCCAGAACGATATGTATTTGGCCATCGGAAAATGTTTTGTGCTCCCCAGAATAGAAGATTTATGTTAAAAAAAAAATGCAGATGTACAAGCTTGCAGCGTGGCAGAAAGTGACACTCGGTGAGCTTGTACATGAGCTATTTGAGAGTGTTCTAAACCAATGTTCTAAATCTCAAGTTTTCCTATAAATGATGTTGCTATGATAGCTAGATCTAAAATCACACAGATGCTTTCCCGGTTTAAATAGGCTAAATAAGGATAAGGGTATAATGTAATGAACAAATTGTTACACGAGAATTCATCACTGCCCTTGGTAACCAACCTCAGGCAATAATCTATATTTATATATCTGGATTGATTTCCTTGGCTCCTTCATGTACTATTCAAAGTCCAGCACAAACTTCAGTAGAAGTTGTAACTTGTCTATATTAGATTTCCAGGCCAAATTCCTATTTAGTATTTTGCTGTGGGGTTGTTTTTGTGCCAATTACCTGGAGAAGAAAATCCAATTCAATTTCCTTATGTGAGCAAAGGTACTTAGGCCAATAGAATAGATTCTCGTTCCAATGAGCGGTGAAAGGGGAAACAGATAAACAGACAGAATGAGAGGGAAACGGAGAGAAACAGAGAGAGTGAAACAGACAGGACAAAAGAGTTTATCGTCTCTGTCAGCTCAAAACGCATTGCTTCGTGCTGTGTTTCAAACTTGCAGATCTGCTACTCTTGATACTTTTGTGTGGCACTGTAGTATAAACAAGAAGGGCGTGAATTTACGAGAGAAAAAAACAAAACAAAAAAACATCACAAAAAGTTGTAATTTGTAGATAATAGGATTTTGCCAGACAGCAACGTTATGCTTTAAAATCTGCTGGTTCTGCGTGTGTGCGTGCGTGCACGCGTTATGGCGTGTGTGTTTGTGTGTTAGCTTAGCTTCACGGCTAACGCTGAATGCTGGTGCCAGGCGAACGTCCAATGTTTTTATCAATGGAACGGGAAAACACAGCAGACTTTACTTGCGGCTCACACTACTGGGTAAGGGACAAAACTCGCGTCTTCAAACCAGTCTCCACACGTCGGCAGCCTCCCACGCCTCCATTCATACTGAAAGCTCCATGTCAGTTATATGGGCTGGGCTTCCGTGGAGCAGCCAACCAGCCCACGTAACCTTGAGGATGTTTTTTTTTTCCTTTCACTCATCTTTCCTGCAAGTCACACCGGTCCTCGTTAAATTCGATCTCGCACCGTAAGGAATTAAGTATCATATGCTATTAAGTCGGCATGCTGGAGCCCTGCTGCCCCCACTGTAGTAACTTGCTTTGGCTATTAAATCGCCCTATAATAAATAGTTTCTTTGCAGAAACGACAGGTTTTAGAAACATCATCCGACATATTTGAATGTGTTTGTTTACATGCTAGTACCGCTTGTTGGCCGTGTTTGTTAGGTTAGCAACCAGGTTAGCCACATTGACAACAACGTCATCTGGTTTGCTACTTTTTTGATTGGTTGGTGTGAACCAATCGCCAAAGATTGCCACTTTGGCAACGCCCATCTCAGGAACTACTGCCGTGGAAAAGGCTTTCAGTCTGAATAATGAAGTGAAACTGTGAGTGAGTGAATGAGTGTCAGGCTACCACAATGCCGCTGTAACAACACCCTTTTCTCTCTGTTGCTGCCTTGCCGGTGTTTTCACATACATTTCTAAACAAACCAAACTCAGCTGGACCAAGACGTAGGCCTGGGCCAACAGAAAATGGATTCAGTTACTTTTATTTGCGTCCACATTCTGAGTTAATTTAAAGTAGAGACTAAAGTTTCTCATCAACTTCAGCTGTGATAGGGCCTTTTTCTGTTCACACTGTAGTCTGTTCTTATAGGATTTGGACATAACAGGAGATCCGTCTACATCAAGCCTAGAGGGCTCAAATTGAATGGCAAAGGGTGAAGTGACCCTGAAGCGCTTTGTGGTCACAGCAACTTGCAATGGGCCAAGATACTCGAGACAACAGGGATACCCATGTACCGTCAGACTACTTCAATAACGTGAAGGACACACACACAGGCACAACACCAGAGGGAGCTCCACTGATCTCACTCAACCCACACTCGGCATGGGGGTTAAATCCGCTCTATAGAGGGTATGCGCATGCTTAAAGTGAATGGCACATCGAGTGGCAAAGCAACATGCAAAGTGAGTTTAACATTGTTTAATGTTGTTTAATGCAATCAGATAGGACTTTTCTGTGTGGACGTATGGGCTGTCAAGGCCAGAAAGTAGTTTTTGCCACTCAGTAGGCGTTCCTGCATAACTTCCTGGTTTGATGATGATGTCACGCGCATACCCTCTATTGCTATGCCACCACAATGTGGAATGCCCTACCAACAAACATCAAAAAGTGTGACTCCTTGTCTTTACCCTCCTTGTATGTGGTCCTAGAAAAGTCTTCTAAACTTAACACCAGAAATTACCCCGTATGTACAGTATGTTTACTGTACATACACGTTTATTGCTACGAGTGTTGATGATGTCCGGTACTTATGTTATTGTACGTCTTTAAATGTCTTGATGAATTGAATACACAGGACCACAATGGAAACAAGCCCTTGGGGCTTTTTGTGTTGTCATTGTCCAATTGTACCACTGTACTATTTGTAAACTGTTACATATAGTATTCAATCAATCAAAAGTCCCTAGACTCTTCTCCTTCCTGGCTCTCTAAACTGTGGGATGACCTCTGGCCTCTCCTCTCAGTCAGGACTGCAGAGTAACTTCCCACTTTCCACCACAGTCTGGAAACTCACCTCTTTGGACTACACTACGCCCCATAGCACTGCAAATGTCTTTGTATTGTATATGCTATTCGTGTTGGTTAATTCACAGTGATACAATGTCACTGTTTCTCAACATCTGGTCTGGGGCCCACCAGGGGTCCAGATTGACTTTTATAGGCTTCTAATAAGTGTAAACCAAGGGTGCATTTGTGTCCATTTCTACACTCAGAATTACAGATCTGTAAGGGTCCATTTGGTTCCATTTGTACACTCTCAGAGTTACAGACCTGTAAGGGTCCATTTGTACCCTGTGGTGGTCCTCAGACGCGACATTGAGCATCAAAGTACTATGTTACAGTAGAAGTTACAGGTTAGGGTTCAAATGCCATAGTATAGCTCATGTGACACTGTACCAGGAAGAGGGTGTAACCCTCTCATTGCAGGCACTGCCGGAAACAAGCGATTCCTTATGTCTCTCCTGAATAGCTTCCGGTATGCCTTGATGTGGAGTCAGATACACGCATGACTTGGTGTGTATCCCTTCTTCCAACCGTTTTGCGATAGACGCTAGCAAGGGATTGAACCCGGATTAAATGAATCTGCATCCCTGTAAAAAATCAGGAACCGACCATTCCACATTGGATTAGTGTGAGTGGGTGAAATAGATTATAACCATTTATGTCTATGTAGCCGATCGACCACAATGGAAACGTTTCTTTGTCTTTTCTTTTGTCTGATCCATTTGGCATTTTTAACTCTATGTACTTGTATACTTATAATGTATACTTGAAATGCAACGGTTCACTGCCATTGAAGAGTATACTCATCATTTCAGGTTTCATTGATTACATTAGATCGATCTCTTCGCCAACGTATGAATGGCTCTAGGTTGCTAGGAGACCAATAAAACCGGAAATGAACCGGATCCCACCCATCTGACCACTTAACAGGGCTTTAGTGCTATAGGTATTATAGTACTATATGTACTATAGATGAGTGTGGGTCACGTGCATAGCATACTAGGAAATATTGGCACTAAATTGTAACTGCGATCTTCTGTTCTTTAGTTGTCGGCTGTTGAGCTTGTCTTCACCAAAAATCTGGGAAAATAAATCTGAGATACATGCGTTTTTATAAATCCTTTAGTGTTGGAGTGGACATGGTGGAACATTTTAGGATTACCGGCTGTATGCTTCTCTCAAACTCATAGAATCATGCATACGTTGGCGAAGAGCGCTCCCTCTAGTGTAATCACTGAAAACACCAGATGACATAGATCTGCGTCCATGGCAGTCAAGCATTGGATTGATCGATAATTTCTCTGGAAGCGAAGACCCATGCAGCCACAGAAATCCACCACTACATGAGGCTTCAGGAATTGCCTTGAGGGAATGTCATGCCCAATATCATTATCCCAATGGGATAATGATAGGAGCGTCCACGCCACGGTCCTGGGAGAATAATAACGAGGGAGTATTGACGAAGATACCGCTAATCACCACTATAGCAACAGTTAGTTACAAGCTACAAAACAGCCACATCATTTAAATATTCATCTTCATGGGTGTTTGGTCCGACGTACTGTTATTAGTCCGACACCGTACCCAAAACCCTAACCTCACAGGGAAGTCACGGGTTAGTTTTAACCTGCCACGGGTTAGTTGTAACTGGCCACGCATGTCGGGAGCGACGGTGTTGTCGGACTATTCCCACTCTTCGTCGTCGTCATCTTCTTCTTCTTCATCGTCTTCTGTTTCTTCTTCCTCTTCTTCTTCCTCATCTTCTTCGTCATAGTCGTCATCATCCATCTCATCGTCATCATTATTGTCCTCTTTCATGTCACTGCGCTCCAGTGGTTCTTTGGCTGCCTCATTGGGATCTATTTTCTGACTTTTCTCCTGCACAAAGGTCTCACACAGGTTCTTCAGAGCCAGGTTACAGGGCGGTGATTCTATTTTATTTACTTTCTTACAAACTGGACACACTTGTTTCCCCTTATGTTTCCACCATTCCAGAACGCAAGCCTTACAGAAGCTGTGGCTACATAACAGGATAACGGGATGTTTAAATATGTCCCAGCACACTGGACAAGAAAAATCCTCCTTCTCCTTATCGTCATCATCATCATCCTCTTTCAAGAGTTCCGCTTTCAAGAGCAGTGGTGCTTTGGCTGCCTCCTTGGGGTCTATTCTCTGACGCTTCTGTATGAAGCCCTCACACAGGTTCTTCAGAGCCAGATTTAACGGTGGATGCTTTCTTTTGTTCGTTTTCTCGCAAACAGGACATTTCTTTTTCCCCTTACGTTTCCACCAGTCCTGCAGACAGGCCTTACAGAAGCTATGGCTACAGAGCAGGATAACGGGATGTTTAAATATGTCCCCGCACACGACGCAGGAAAAATCCTCTTCTGAGAAAGACACCTGGGAGGCCATTTTACCGGTCCCTCGGTGTGGCTGCAAACACTGGTGAAGACAGGAAATCAGCCCGTCAACTCCCTCTCTTATAGAATGTTTACGTTAAGTTTATTTGCTCCTAACAATCTTGGTTCTTGTTAAAGTCCCACTCTCAGTACATTACACCTGAGTCAGTATTGCAGTAGCAATAGCGGTGGAAAGACAGCCGTGTGCCGTGTCTTTGTTTTGGTTTCCCTAGAAATAGTCCCATTTGGAGTGACATCACGGTGATGTCACAGCATACCCATTCAGGGATATGATATACCCAGTCCCTACCTCTCGGCTCCCCTCTCTCTCTCCCCCTCTGTCACTCCTCCCCCCCTCTATCTGCCACATATATATGTGCCACAGGAGACACCTGTTATGCAATGCTCAGCTAATCACCGCGCAGAATGGCGCACCTTCCAGCTAATCACAGTGGCTAATCACAGCGGCAATATCAGTGCCATACATGCAGCAATTCCGTCCTCAACTTTTGAGGACACTACTAAAATGATGAGTTACTAGTAACGTCCAGTTCCTTCCCGTTTAGGTACCTGTACCTAAACGGCAAGGCTACTTACTGTGATTTCCCTGGTCAGGCGCCATCTTCCGTGATGGCCTCGTTCGAGCCGGCCAGTATTGACTATGTCAGCGCCTTGATAGGAAAAACAAAGCCAGCCCTTGATCCCATCCCAACCAAACTTTTCAAAGCTACCTCCCACTGTCTCTCCCAGGATACAACTAATATAATAAACTCTTCCATACAATCAATACAACCTCTGCTTAAGAAGCCCAATCTGGACGGCACTGATCTACACAATTACATAACCATATCCAACCTCCCCTTCCTCCTCAGTAAACTCCTTGAAAAGACAGTTTTTAATCAACTTCTCATTCATCTCAACAAAAATAACATTTTAGATACATTTCAATCAGGTTTCTGATCCCAGCACAGTACAGAGGCAGTGCAGTCAGTGACCTCAGAATGGCAAGTGATAAAAATAAAGTTTTGAATTTGCACATAGCGCAGCAGGCAGCAGGAGGTTGCTTTACTGATAACGAGCGCTTCCATACTCTGATACTTAGAAAATAATCATCTGCAAGGAATTTCTTGACAGATTGAAAGAGGATACTTCAAGCTTTCCCTACAGCTGCAATGTTGGTGAGTTTGACGTTGTTTAATATAATTAGATAGGACTTTTCTGTTTGGATGAATGGGCTGTCAATGGGAAGTAGTAGGCAAGATGGATGCCGTCTGAATAAAGACAATAGCCTATTTTGCTGCCACTTGAGATGAGATATACTTTATTGTCCCACGAGGGGAAATTTGTCTTGGGCAAAAGTGCAGTAGTACATAACACTTTTTAAAACAGACAGACAATACACAATAGACAATACACAATAGCAGCAATGTACAAGTACAGTATCACAGAGTATCACAAGAGATCAGTGCAAAAATGCAATCAGAGGAGGTATATAAATACAAGTACTAGAGTATTCACATTATAGTATCACAGGTATAACTGCAATAAATAACTGATGAAGGTCGATAAGTCCCTTCCCCACTAAGAACTATGAACTATGTGGCGGTTGTTCAGTAGGATAATTGAAGTGGGAAGAAAATAAAGTTTGAAGCGGTTGCTCTTGCAACGACACGCTCTGTAGCGTCTACCAGAGGGTAACAGCTCATACTCTGAAGATAATATATGTGAAGGATCAGACAACACTCTATTTGACAGACTGAGCACCGTTTTCTCAAAGATTGTCTGAAGAGATGGAGAATCTTTCCTACCAATAACCTTCATGGCTGTTTTTTCCATTTTGGCTATTCTAGATTTGAGCTGGACAGAGAGTGTCCCAAACCAAGCTGACATGCCATATCTAATAATGCTACCTAGCACTGCATCATAGAAGGTTGACATGACTCCCTTGCTCACTTACACTTCAGCTTCACAGCTTATCAGCTCCATACATTCCTTTTATATTATAGAGGTGCATTTGACAGTTATACACCCATTACCCTCGTGGTCATCTGGTACAGGCTTCTCCATTAGGTATTTACTCTTAACGGCAACTCTTAACCTCTATCTAATAAATCTCTATCTCCTGCATGCCATGTCCTTTGCAACCATGGTAAAGCTTAGCACAGGGGCCGGCTCTCTATCTTTGTGTGCAACATTGTGCCATGATTTATCACTTTTATTTTGTAATGTTTTTAATATTGTGTTTTATTGCCCACAGGACCGACTGCCAAAGCGACTAGGCTAGGTTTTGTGGGGTCATAAAGGACACCGTTGCTGGGGAACGGCTGTTTAGCTCCCGCCTGTGATATTTATTAGAACGATTACAATCCTGAGGTGCCGTACCCTTTCCATCGAATAATAAAGTCGTGGTCAAAGTGCTTTACTGGGTATATATCTGATCGGTGCTTGGGGGGGGGGGGTGAGCACTTATTGGGTTCTTTGGTCGTATTTGTCGTTTAACCCATTGATACCTGAGGCTGAATCTGGGAACGCCTTCTAGGGCCTGACCTAAGGTTTCTGAAAACCTTCAAATTTTGATTCATTATTTTTTTAAATAGTTATGTTTTTTCAAAAATAGCAGACCTACAAGTTCATAGCGCGCCACTCGGTGGCGCGCTATGAGCTTGTAGATCTGCTATTTTTCAATAGCTAAATTATAACAATAGCTGATGAGACACAGAGAGAGCGCCGGCATCAAGGGTAGAACAACGTATAGGTTGCACCAGGCATCAATGGGTTAAGTTTGCTTTTGTTATTTATTTTGCTATGCTGGTTGTTTATGTATTCCCCTGAATCTGGCCTGGAAGCGTGCAGTGTGTATCCATCTCTGTGTCCAGCCAACTGTCTAGAAAGGTTCTCATGAACTGAGATATGTCTTTGTACTCCAGCCCAGTGGTTTTACAACTTCTTGTGGCCAGCACGGCACACCAGCAGTGGGAAAGTCAAAACCTCCGTTTCAGCCAGACAACTCTTGGATTGAATTTATTGAGCATACTTACTATATATATTGAGCCTAATTATATAATAGCATTAGTAGAAAAGATTTAGTAGAAAAGATGTTTGCGTCAAAGCATATTTATAACCTATAAAAAGCTTGCTTGCGCCTGGATTGGTTACAATTTACAATTACAATTTACAATTTAGGCATTTAGCAGACGCTCTTAATCCAGAGCGATTTACATTAAGCAAGAACAAAAAGCATGGGCTTACATCACATATATAAAAAGCATTTATCAAGAAACATGCGTAAACTAAGAACGTAACTAGAACATATCTATATAATGACACTATACATATAAACTATACATATATATTATACTATGCTGTACTGTTATTGTGCTGTCTACATGACATGCTATAAGTCTGTTTCAAATGCTATCTAAGTCTAAAAAGTGCTGTCTAAGGGGGTAGGGTTAGTTCCAGTCTGTAGGATTATGGACATAGCCTAGGGACAGGTCTGAGATTAATTTACAAAAATCACAAAGTTGTCATTGAGCGATTTGAAAAAAAAGATGGGAGGAATATTGAGGACACCTAGCTGGTGGTGTAGAATAACACTGATTCATTGGATACATTATTAGTCAAAAATGTAAACGGCACGAGGTACCGTCAGACAATAAAAGGATAACACAAAACATCCTGGGGACTTGTTTCCATTTTGGTCCTTTGAGATTTAATCTGCCAGAGATATGCTATTGTAGTTTACAAGATAACTGTGGACAGACACACTACTGTACCCACAGACCTACCCACAGACACACGCACGCACACACACACACAGACACACACACAATTCAATTCAAAGGGCTTTATTGGCATGAGAAAACATACATTTGCATTGTCAAAGCAAAAAGTGCAACAATTCAATCAAAACAAAATGTAAGTACAATTGAAAGTCCAAATCTCCAATGAATCAATTTCTATGTACCAAGATCGCTCGATGCAGATAGGGCAGGAATTCACACAATGATTATTAGTCTAGGGTGGTTGTGTTCCATTTAATTGACATCCTTCTCCTGTCACGGGTAGTTAGATATGGTAGTTTTTTGTCATTAGTCCTGTTTTCAAAATCTCTGTGGGTGATTGTAATCTGTGGGAAGTATGTGTCTTGGTACAGTGGACAGGTGGTTAATATGAAGTGTGGCTCAGTTTCCACTTCATTTTGTGCACAGTGGGTGCATAGTCTGTCTTCTCTCGGGAGACAGGTCTGCCTATGGCGGCCTTTCTCAATCGCAAGACTGTGCTCACCGTAACCTATAGTTACGATTGTTCTTTGTTTTGGGTCGGTCACGGTGCTCAGGTATTCTGCCAGGGTGTATTCTCTGTTTACATCGAAGATAACATTCTAGTTTACTCTGCTTTTGTGTTGCTTCTTTCCAATGTGTTCCTTTTGCTGTTTTATAATTTGGCTTAGTCCAATCTGGTAAGGGGCATCTAGAGTTTTGCTGTGCGTGAGTGCCTTGTTATGGAGTGCATCTGGGTCACTTTCTTTTTTAAGTGCTCTCTTTTTTATTTTGATTATGAGTGTATCGTCCTAATTCTGCCCTGCATGCATTATTTAGTGTTTTGCGCTGGGTCCGGAGAATGGATTTGCAGAATTCTGTGTGTAGGGTCTCGGTTTGGTGTTTATCCCATTTTTCGAGGTCATGGTTTGTGCACGCACGCACGCACGCAAGCACGCACGCACGCACGCACGCACGCACGCACGCACGCACGCACGCACGCACGCACGCACGCACGCACGCACGCGCGCGCGCGCGCGCACACACAGACACACACACACACACACACACAGGGGCGATTGCAAGATTCTCTGCACTCCTGCCAGAGATAATAATCAAATATGTTCTCACAGAAGGAGCGGAACAGAGAGAACGTACAGAGGATTCTCTCAGTATGTTTGTACTCAGTTAGAATCCTGTATAGGTCTATCATTTCCTTGCTGTCGAACCTCGTAGCGTTGATGTAAAATGTTCTAGTGCCACTGAGGTGTGAAGAGGCCCATAATTCCATTTCAGACGTGATTGGAACTGCCGTTCCTGGAGGGGGAGTATATCTCCTGAATTCCTCCAGACATGCACTGACATGACAAAGGGCAGTTTTCCACCCATTGGTTTGTGAATTGTGACATTTTTCTCTGTCCCTTTGGCTTCCAGAGAGGACATCCCCAAAGCCCTGCCATGTAGTTCTCTCTTTCTTTCGGCATGAAACAACATATGTCTTTTATATCAGGGGTTCCCAAGCAATGGGCTGGGAGACATTTTTGGGTTGTGGATCAGTTTTCAATTTCATTCAAATAAATGACTACATTTCCATAAAATATATTTTCCCAAAACGGTGGTTCAACCCCACTTTGAGATCCACTGCCCCAAATTAA
Source organism: Electrona antarctica (assembly GCF_951216825.1). Taxonomy (NCBI): domain Eukaryota; kingdom Metazoa; phylum Chordata; class Actinopteri; order Myctophiformes; family Myctophidae; genus Electrona; species Electrona antarctica. Next base: position 33,417,441 of record NC_136798.1, read on the forward strand.
TTCACTGTGTCTCCACCATGCAGAGGTATCTAGTCTTTGAAGAAAAGCAGATCGATTGAAAGAGTTTTACAAACCTGCAAATTAAAATGAACTCTGGGCAATACAACCGTTTAATAGAATGTTCTGGTGACAAATCTGTCTAACTGTGCGACAGAGTTCTGACACTTTCCACTTTCCACCTCTGTGGAAAGGCCTTTCGTTACAAGTACATTCTACATTGTAGCCATTTAAACGATACATTTTGTTCACCGGGGGTGCCCCGGGGATCTGTAACTGCCTCCCTCCTTTTCTCCCTCTGTACACCAGATATCTTTGCCGAAAAAGCTCACCTAAGCTCACAGGCACAGCACATCTCTTTCTGAGCCTTTGAGATTGATAGATAGTTTCGCTGAAGTTCTTCGCCTATTATGGCATGCCCAGAACACCAGGTTCATGTGGTTAAGAAGGGATTTAAGAAAGGAGTCGGTGCCTGAGCTCCTCAGCGAGGTCGTTCCAGAGTCGAGAAGTCCCTGACAGCGGAGGCACGGTCACCCTTTGTGCTCAGCGTCGACTCGGCAACCACCTGCAGCCTCCACCAGACAGACAACCTTACGATAAGGTTCATGCTGAGCTGGCACTGTGTGACACCCGTCTCTCCACAGGCCAAGGCCATGGATTACAATGAGAGAGAGAGAGAGAGAGAGAGAGAGAGAGAGAGAGAGAGAGACTGGATGAATGAAAGAGAATGAGAATGAACGAGAGAGAACATTGAATTCCCAGCGGAGCAGATTATGATAGAGATGGAAGGATGGCGGTAAATTACAGGCAATTTGTGTCACGAGTCAGAGGGCTTAAATCACCAGATTCATTGTCGGGGAGGAGGAGGAGGAGGAGAGATAGCATCACACATATAGTCAATGCAGCCGAACAGAGGGGAGAAGAAAGGAGCTAGGAGAGTTGTGGGATGAACTAATGGATGGAGGTAGAGAGGAGTGGTGGGATGCAAATGACTATATTGTTGCTGCAGTCGGGGCAAAACCTCTTATCTCCATGATTTTCGACTTTTTGTGTGATTTCGTCGCCCTGCTCGATTATACTGCAGCGTCACACAAAAGCTTCAAAAGTAGAAGACCGGCGAGTTTGAAACATGGCGATTAAGCGACGCGTTTTGAGCTTGTGGATCTGCTATGTCTGTTGTATACTGCATTTTAGAGGCAAACGTACGTGTTAAGCCACTGCGATTATTTGGTTATTATTCTAACGATAATGATTATTTACTATTTAAAAGTGACTTCGTAGATTTTGAGTATCATTTGGAGCCATTTGGCCCTGGCTTCCATTGACAATCAATGGTAGACTGTATCTTTGCGTCTGTCCGTGTTAACACAACATTGCATTATAAATTAGCTAAGAGAGATCCTACTACGGCTTTGTCGTTTGTAAAACAAGCTTCTACTTATTTTGTACTTTTTGTGGTAAAAGCACTCAAACTTTCTTCTAAAAAAAGGTTAGAATTTGGAGATACAGTAAGGCCTGACTCACACGGTCGCAACAGATTGATGTATGCTTGTTGTATGCAAAGGGTGTGATACAGCTTGCCCCAATGCATTTCCAATGGGAGTCACATGGTTTGACACAACATTTGTGTTGTATGAGGGGGAGGGGCGCAGTCGAAACACAGCCGAAAGCCATACAACAGCTTGTAGTCCAAAATGTGGACTACAAACCATGTGACTTCCATTGGAAATGCATTGGGGCGGCCATGACACTCACAACATTCATACAACAAGCATGTTTTAAAGGTCTGAGTGAGGCCTAAGAGGTTTCTGCCTTTCTGACACCAACAATATAGTGTAATTATCAGAGGTCAGAGTATTTCTACATTGTAGTATTGCTGGACCCGGAGGTAGGGAGGGTGGGAGAGAGGAAGGGAGACCGAGATCAGAGAGAGATAAAATAAAAGAGGGGGGGATTCGGTGCGGTGACCACGAAAGCGTGGGAGGGTAATTTTTCTCTCTCTGCTGGCAGGTGAGTGCACGGCTCATTAAGAAGACGCCGGTTGAAACGACTGGGTAATGACCTTGGTGCGTGGAGTTTAGGAAGAGGTCGCCACCGCCTGGTGGAAAAATCTACTCACAGTACAAAGTACAAAAGTACAAATATCCTGTTACAAGTAAATGTCCGGAATTCAACATATAGTTGAGTAAAAGTACAAAAGTATTGGTATCAAAATGTACTTGGTGTACCAAAAGTAGAAAGTACGCATTATGCAGAATGTCCTATTTCACAAGTTTTCAAATGCATACAAATCTTTGTGTCGCATCGCAACGCATTGTGAGCTTGTAGATTGTCTATTTTCAAATGTATATAGGGCTGGAGTTAATGCATGTTTTGTGATAATAATCTACAAAGTAACTAGTACGTTTTCAAATAAATGTATAGTGGAGTAAAAGTACTAAGTACAATATTTGGATCCGAGATGTAGTGTAGGAGAAGAATACTCAAGTAAATTACAAATACCTCAAAATGTTACTTAACACTAACAGTATACAGTATACCTAAGTAAACGTACTTAGTTACTTTCCACCACTGCGGTTGCGTCATCCTCTCATCTGCATGGCACACAGGAGCAGCATGCTACAACTGTCAACATGATTCACTGCCGCTCCGTCAAGGACATGAGTGATTCTCAATCCGTTTATTTTTTTACATTTTATTTCAAGGAGCCTCGGTTTGATATGCAGATCAGGTGCTTCTCAAACTTATTTCATGTGAAGGACCCTCAAAGTAATTTTTCGTTTGATCTGAAAATGAGTTGTGCCAAGCCAGTAGGCCACCCCCATTCAGGATTTGTGTTGTCACAAAATTCAAAACAATTCTAGGGATTGTTGAGAAAAGCAGACACGCATACAACTCTTGATGCAATTTTTCCATCAATGGGAGCCCAATCTATCACTGTAAAATCCTCAGTGTATTTAACTCTATTTAACTTGAGAGAGAGAGAGAGAGAGAGAGAGAAAGAGAGAGACCTCTCTCTCTTCCTCTCTCTCTCTCTCTCTCTCTCTCTCTCTCTCGCTCTCTCTCTCTCTCTCTGTCTCTTTCTCTCTCTGATGATCCATTTCCTCTCCACGTGTATTTCATTCAACCTCAAGGATTTTCTATTTTATTCTTTTCCCCGTTCCACTGTCCATTTCATAACGCACTATGCAGTTACATCAAATCACTCAATAGCCTTGGGAGCTTTTTCATATTCTACCCCGCTAGTCACTTTTCCCCCGTGTGTGTGTGATGATGGACACGTCCCCAAATGGATGTTGCCCCCCTCCCTCCCTCCCCCCCCTCAAAAAAAAAAAGATTGACGGATGGATGGCGAGGGCAAATGGAAATGCTTCCATTCTGGCAGCTGTAACAATGAGGACCATCCAGAAAAAAATAAACTAAAATGCTGAGTTCAGAGAGGGACAGTGGGCACTTGGCACTCACCGCCCACTCCTTTCTGTGCTGTCCACTGTCTATATTAGAGTTGTCACTACCTCAGCCTCTATTAGAGTTGACATAACCTCAGCCGCTAGAGTTGACATAACCTCAGCCGCTATTTCCCATTTTCAGTGCTTTTACTTCTATACACCACTACATCTCAGAGGCAAATATTGCACTTTTACTCCACTACAATTATTTGAAAACTTAAACATTTTAAGTTTTTTCCGATGGATCCAATGTAGTTATCATTGAGTCACAAGCTCTTAAAAAGCTCATATTTAATGATAACTTGAATAAATATTAAATCAATATTTATAAAACCCACAGACCGACTTACGCAACATCTTTCACATAGCTACTGTAGGTGATGCAGTGCTAAATTGCTAATGTTGTATAACACTGTCATAATATAGTGTAAAATAGGGAATTCATTTATGAAAACACAGATAAAAGACATGCCTCCAGCGACAATGTGTGTCTGTGTTTGTGAGTGACAAGCCATATATTATACAGTGCATAATGAGAGGAGATTAGTGTTGGATTCAAATACGTGCATAAATAAATACAGACGCTCAGAATATTAGCATATAGAAGCATGAATCCAGTCAGCGGATGGTTCTCTCTGCCTTGCTGTGATTATCTTCAGCCCATTACAGCAACTGGAACTGAATAATTGCAAACATATGACTTGTATCATAACAAACAAATTGAAATTGTTAACAGCACGAGGCTAATTCTGGTTCCTAATCGTCTCTCTTGAAGTGCGCGGAAGTACGTTAGCTGGATTTAGGACTTCTACCCTTGTGAAGAGTGGAGATAATTTGTCCAGATCCCCCCTGGTTGAAGGCCTCGAGAAATTAGCCGTTATCTATGTCAAAATGTAGCGGCTTTGGATGTTATCAGATGATTTAATCTCCATCATCAGCCCTTATCAACAGCATGCAATGCAGCCAGTATGGACATTTCCATACTGACGTTGTTATAAGCCATTTTCCGACGTGGTCGCGTTGTCCGACTATTATAACGTGTGTGTGTGTGTGTGTGTGTGTGTGTGTGTGTGTGTGTGTGTGTGTGTGTGTGTGTGTGTGTGTGTGTGTGTGTGTGTGTGTGTGTGTGTGTGTGTGTGTGTGTGTGTGTGTGTGTGTGTGTGTGTGTCCGTCCGTCCGTCCATCTGGTTCCCCACCACTCAGGTCCCTCATTGCTTGCACCACACCACAGAACAGATCACTGAAACACTGTCACACATATTGAATGGATGTTATGCATATACAAAGGAATGTACATAGCACGCCATGATATAATAGTGGAACTCATAGCAAAGGACATATCAAAATATGCATCTTCAGTGAGAATGTACAGTACAAACATTCCAGGGTCATTCCATCCATGTTCCAACTCTGTGATAACTCAGATACCTTTACATCTCTAGCAGCTAATACACCAGATATTGTTGTGGTTGATGAAGAGTCCAGAGAAGTGTCTGTATTAGAGATAGCCTGCACCTTTGACCATAAAATACCAACCACTTCTACACAACATCTCAGAGCTGCATGGGCTATAGGTGCAGACTATTTGTCTTTATATTTGGCAGCCTATAGGCATACGCACAGACTGGTTGTTAGACGGTTCCAACAACTTGGGATGCTCAAAAAGGAGGCAAAAAGGCTGGCAAAGTATTGTGGTGTCTCTGCTATAATTGGCAGCCGTCATTTATTATATGGCGGAGACGCTGTTACTTATACCCATAGAGTACTGAGTGACATGTCTGTTGTATCATGAAAACCCATGCCATGACTTTGCAGATGTAACTTTAATGCACCTATAGTGTGTGTGTGTGTGTGTGTGTGTGTGTGTGTGTGTGTGTGTGTGTGTGTGTGTGTGTGTGTGTGTGTGTGTGTGTGTGTGTGTGTGTGTGTGTGTGTGTGTGTGTGTGTGTGTGTGTGTGTGTGTGTGTGTGTGTGTCAGTGGTGAAAACTAACTAAGTACATTTACTCAAGTACTGTACGTAAGTACAATTCTGAGGTATACTTTACTGGAGTATTTCCAGATTTTCAGTACTTTTACTTCTACTCCACTACATCTCACAGGCACAGACTTTTATTCCACTACAATTAGTTGAAAACTGTAGTTACTAGTTACTTTGAAGATTTGGATTACCATCAAAAAACATACATTAACCACTTCAGCCCTATAAACCTTTTGGCCATTTAAAAATAGCCGACCTACAAGCTCACAATGTGTCATGATGGGACATTTTGTGAGCTTGTAGATTTTTCTACCAAAGGTATATTGATTATGCAGAATGTCCCATTTCACACGTTTTTGTGACCTCTTCTCTCTGTTCCTCTCCTCCTCCCCTCTACTCACTGCCACTTACCTGTATATCGACTTACATCTAGCTCTCCTCTTTTCATTTGAAACGGGACATTGTACAATACATGAGTGCTTTCTAATTTTGGTACTTTAAGTATATTGTATATATTTCTACAATGCATACATTGATACTTTTACTGATGATGATGATGTCACAACTCACAGCGTGAGGTATTGTGAGCTTGTACATGATTTGTAGCCCGCAGCACAGGTGATTTGTAACCCGCAGCACAGGTGATTTGTAACCCGCAGCACGGGTGATTTGTAACCCGCAGCACGGGTGATTTGTAACCCGCAGCACGGGTGATTTGTAACCCGCAGCACGGGTGATTTGTAACCCGCAGCACGGGTGATTTGTAACATGCAGCACGGGTGATTTGTAACCTGCAGCATGGGTGATTTGTAACCCACAGCACGGATGATTTGTAACCTGCAGCACGGGTGATTTGTAACCCGCAGCACAGGTGATTTGTAACCCGCAGCACGGGTGATTTGTAACCCGCAGCACGGGTGATTTGTAACCCGCAGCACGGGTGATTTGTAACCCGCAGCACGGGTGATTTGTAACCCGCAGCACGGATGATTTGTAACCCGCATCACGGGTGATTTGTAACCCGCAGCACGGATGATTTGTAACCCGCAGCACAGGTGATTTGTAACCCACAGCACGGATGATTTGTAACCCGCAGCACGGGTGATTTGTAACCCGCAGCACGGATGATTTGTAACCCGCAGCACGGATGATTTGTAACCCACAGCACGGATGATTTGTAACCCGCAGCACGGATGATTTGTAACCCGCAGCACGGATGATTTGTAACCCACAGCACGGATGATTTGTAACCCGCATCACGGGTGATTTGTAACCCGCAGCACGGATGATTTGTAACCCGCAGCACAGGTGATTTGTAACCCACAGCACGGATGATTTGTAACCCGCAGCACGGGTGATTTGTAACCCGCAGCACGGGTGATTTGTAACCCGCAGCACGGGTGATTTGTAACCCGCAGCACGGATGATTTGTAACCCGCATCACGGGTGATTTGTAACCCGCAGCACGGATGATTTGTAACCAGCAGCACGGGTGATTTGTAACCCACAGCACGGATGATTTGTAACCCGCAGCACGGGTGATTTGTAACCCGCAGCACGGGTGATTTGTAACCCGCAGCACGGGTGATTTGTAACCCGCAGCACAGGTCGGACTAACGGGAGATCTGACATAATGGGCAGTCCCCTTTTCACCGGCGTGCAACTAAATACAATTCAGGACCAGGCTTCAAGGTTAGGTAGAAACCTTTCATTTATGAGAAGAAGGAAAACAGCCAGAACTCAATAAACGTCCTTTCACATAGATTTATTCTATTTCCACCTCACCCAGACGGAGCGACGGACACGTTTCAACCAAACCGGTCTTTCTGCAGCATAGAAATTGCATTTATAACGTGTCGTACCTTAAACTTTGAAGTCATCACAAGTATAGGTGTGTGTGTGTGTGTGTGTGTGTGTGTGTGTGTGTGTGTGTGTGTGTGTGTGTGTGTGTGTGTGTGTGTGTGTGTGTGTGTGTGTGTGTGTGTGTGTGTGTGTGTGTGTGTGTGTGTGTGTGTGTGTTAGGGGGAAAGGGTAGTGGAGGGTGTGTGTGGGGGGGGGAGCTCAACGAGTAAGGGAAGAAAAGGAATTACTGTGGGAAATGAAGAGATTCGTCATCTGCCATCACTGACGTCTCGTTGTCAAACTGCAGATAAGGAAAAGCCATTTTGTTGGAAGTGTCTACACAGCACTTTCACCCATAACCTATTAACATGTAAGGTCAGGTAGGTGTGTGGCGGTGGCTCTGACTGTAATACAGGCATTAGGAGAAGTACAGTATGCACAATTTATACTCCTGAGAAGGTTTTTCGTGCCGGAAATATGCCGATATACAAGCTCACAAGGCAGCACATTCTCGACACCTCCTGAGCTTGTATGCCGGTCATTTCCGGTGCACAACACCATGCACGACACCTCATACCACATACATGAGGCATCACCGAGAGAACATTGTCATCAGCGCAGAGCGGGAAATGGATGACCGCACGTTGTTCACCTCTGTTGATGATGATGAAAACTGAAGCCAAACGATGATAGCGATACGATGTTCTTGTAATTATTCCTCTACAGATGGAAATTCAAAGGGGTTTGTACATCTTTCTGAATTCATTAATGATGGAGCGCCGTGGTTCCCCCCCCCCCCCCCCCTAAAACATGATCCTCAGGTACTATGGTTATACTAGGAGGAAGATTTCTTTCAATAAAGTGTACAGAAAGTGTTAAAATTATGTTTTTATGTGGCTACACCCAACCGCCTATGCCTGGTTTTCACCTTAGCATCACCCACCTGAACTTAAGCCTCGCCCACAGCTGTTGTTTGATAATGTGGGAGGGGTTAGGGTTATGATGTCACTAAAATGGTGTTATTTCGATTGGGCCTTTTGACTCAAAGGCTTTCAGCTTTCAGGAAGAAACCAAAAATACACAGGGAAGACATATTTGAATATTATAACCACACCAGGGGGTCTATTAGAGTAATGTTAACTCCATAGACACATGCAAAACAGAAAAACTAAAAAAATCACGGCACTCCATCTTTAAAGTTTTTTTCAAAGGCAAACAGCTTTTTCTTTTCTTCCAACAGTGACTTTGGGGTGGTTTAGAGGAGACCGAGTGTTATTTTCCAGGGTCGAGGGGGATGAGGCAGAGTTTCACGGTTCATTTCTTTGATCTCTGTCATGTTTGCTCTCAACACCTATGTCAGCACTGGCAGCACAGGGTCTACAGTAGATGAGCTCAGAACTCCAAATGCCTGCAGCATATACTTCCGAATGAAGTACAAGCTTTTCGGCTTTGGTAGGTCAACAAAATGACCTCATTGCAGAGCAAACAAACAAATTGAGTCATTTCAGCAGGTCTTCCGTTCGAAGACCCGAGATTTTCTAATTATCCGAACACCACCACTAATCGAGCATCATGTGGGATTGGTGGTCAGACACACAATGTGATTTATATTGTTTTATTCCTTTCCAGAACAAGGCCGATGCACACACCTCAACAGGTTGGTCACAGGTGCGTAGGACAAAAGTTCATATTAAAATGGTATCTTTGAAAAACCAAGAAAAGGACCCGCAGTCAGTATTAGGACCGATACAGATACAGTATCGGGACATCTCTAATAATAAGTACTTTTGGTACTTTAAGAACATTTTGATACCAATACTTTTCTACTTTTACTCAAGTATAATTGGAATACTGGAATTTTACTTGTAACAGAGTATTTCTACATAGTTTCTATTGGTACTTTTACTTAAGTAAAACAATGTGAGTACTTCTTCCATCTTCCATCTAACACAACTCGAGGCCTCTGATGATCTAACACAGTGAGGTAACACAGTTTGTTGTTGTTTGGCTGTGCCCTCTAAAATCTATTTGTCTTGGCTGGATGACTCTATATGAAATATTGACATGGAACTGCTGTTCTGCTTACTTGCTGGTGTACATTTCCAAGGAGGTCATTAGCGTGTTTGCTCGATGGTTGCAAACATAAAATCAGCCTCTCGCTCGGTGCATCAACTTAACTAAGTGCCTTGACAGTCTCTGACAAGCCATTTGCCGGTCCATGTTGCCAATTTGTCTTTCCACGCCTCTCTCCTCCTCTCTCCATTCATCTTCTGCTATGTGTCGGTCCCCGTCCCCAGGGGTTGATCAAAAAGGTGCAATTAGCCTTTCACTAAGCCCCACCCACTCCACTCTGCGATGGCAAGCTCTCCTTCTCACCCATTGATGCATGTTAAATGGCGGGATTTCTCCATATAAATAAATGATAATCGTTTTTTTGCCCAATTTCAGTGGGCAGTCTTTGAAATCTAGTCAACAAGGCCTGCAGTATAGCTATGCACTGGACAAATGTGCATGACATTATTTAAATAAACTAGAAATACTAGGAAATGAGGTGAGAAACCGTATCCAACTCAATCAACTTTAACGACCGTGTTTTCATGAAACTACGGTGATTAGTATTATTGCCACCTGGGTGGGTCAGTTGTGTAACTTTCCTGGCGTTAAGCTGTACAGTATGTGTTCAACAACACAGCCATGCAAAATTACTTTGACAGCTATGAGGTCTCCATGTGGTATTTTCCTTGTGTTCCTTGCTTGGTTTTTAGTTTGTTAGTGTTTTACTTTACTGTTGTTTTCCTGTGATCGGAGGTCAAAGATGACCTCCGATCACCCCCCAGGTCATCTTTGAGCAGGCCACCATTGGACAGGTTAAGAAAATTGTGTCTGACCCCTCCAATGTACTATACCCTGAGTATCGGCTAATGCCATCAGGTAGGTCCATGCGTGCAAATATAATAGGTACAAGCATTCCTTTGTCCCTCTGTCAATCACACTCCTTAACAAAGTCCTTGCAGAGGGCAGACAGGGTAGGGGTCGAAGGTTATGAGGTGATGTTCTTCCTCTTTTGCACTAGGTATGTTGGTGTGTGTTTTTTTTTAATGTTGTACGGGTCACTGTGTGCCTTTTTTGTCTTGTATTGTGTATTGTTTTGTATTGTACTGTATTGTATTGTATCTGTATGCTGCAGGGCGGGTCCTTGGGGTCCAAGACAAATTTCTCCCTTGGGAGACAAAATAAAGAAACCTTGAACCTTGAACTGTGATTTTGTAGTATTGTGTGTTCCTTGTTTCTTAGTTGCAGTTAGTTTTACTTTTCACTTGTGTAACTTTATTTTGTAGTATTGTTTTTGTGCCTTCCTGTCTGCCCCTGTAGTTCTTACCTGCCTTGTCTAACCTTGTGATTAGTCTGTTTTCCTCTTAGCCCCTCAGCCTATTCCAGTGTTGATTGTCAGTTGTGTCTAGTTAGTCTTTGTCTATTGATTTGCCCTTGTGTTTTCAGTTCCTTCGAATTCGTAAATGCAAGTAACAGTGTTTGTTAGCACCTTGTGATCTGTTATATTATATCTGTATATTCCTAGTTCTTAGTAGTGCATTCTCTTGCTCCTCGCATTTTCCTAGTTTCCTCGTGTATGTTCCTGTTCCTGTTTTGGTTTTATAAACCCCCTTGCACTCGACCTGCCCTATGTCTGCCTCGTCCTCTGCCCTTTGTCTGCGCTTGGTCCAACACCAGCCTGTCTTGAACCGTGACAAACGGTTGCTAAACTATTTAGATTGGCATTTGACAATCGCTTTTGGGGTGGGGTTTAGCGAATGCCTAATTAAAAAAAGTGTTTTTTTATTAAACACAAGGGGGCCATGCGGGAATCTGATGTGGCTGCGTGCCGAAGTGTCCTTGAGCAAGACACTGTACCCCTAACTGCTCTTGATGAGAAGGACAGCAGGTTGGTTTCCCCCAGCCGTCTGGTTGTGAATGTAATGCACATTGTAAAGTGCTTTGGATAAAGGTGCTACGGCTACAGTATAAACGCACCATTAAGCATCTATCGCTCCCTCACTAAAAAGTTTTTACTTTTCTTTTTTCTTTTGAAGTCTCTAAGAGGAAATCAGCTTGGGGACAGACTCGTTGCAGGCATTGTATCTGCCCTGAAGAGAAAAGTGGAGGCTTGCGTTGGCGTGAGGAAGTACATCACTGCCTCCTCCAGACGGAAGGAATGATTCAGCTGGAACTCTTATGCAATGTGAGCTTCAACATGAGCCCCGACATGAATTTGTCACATTTGTCAGACCACGATTTCCGTATATGCAGTGGTGAAAAGTAACTATGTATATTTACTTAAGTGCTGTACTTAAGTACAATTTGTACTTTACATGAGTATTTCCAATTTCTAATACTTTTACTTCACTACATCTCAGAGTCAAATATTTTACTCCCCTACATTTATTTGAAAACTTGAGTTACTAGTTACTTTGCAGATTTGGATTATTATTACAAAACAAGATCTGCTATTTTCAAAAGATTTTTCTACATTCGAAAACTTGAAATGGGACATTCTGCCTAATGTGTACTTTCTACTTTTGGTACTTTAAGTACATTTTGATGCTAATAATTTTCTACTTTTACTCAAGTACATTTTGAATTCTGGATTTTTACTTGTAAGGCCTCACTCAGACCTTTAAAACATTGATGCATGCTTGTTGTATGAATGTTGTGAGTGTCATGGCCGCCCCAATGCATTTCCAATGGAAGTCACATGGTTTGTAGTCAACATTTTGGACTACAAGCTGTAGTCCAAAATGTTTCGGCTGTGTTTCGGCTGTGTTTCGGCTGTGTTTCGGCTGTGTTTCGACTGCGCCCCTCCCCCTCATACAACACAAATGTTGTGTCAAACCATGTGACTCCCATTGGAAATGCATTGGGGCAAGCTGTGTCACACCCTTTGTATACAACAAGCATACAGCAATCTGTTGCGACCGTGTGAGTGAGGCCTAACTTGTAGTTCTACAGTATATTGCACTATTAGTAGGTACTTTTACTTCGAAAACTTCGAGTACTCAGGGCTTAAAGTTCTCAGTCCTGGGGACTGATTTCAGTCCTGAGGATCTCATAGGGGTCATTTAATGAGACCAGTGCAGATTTGCAAAAAAACATTTTCAGTTTTGGCTTTAAGCCCTGAGTACTTTTTCCATCACTGGCAGTTTTTACTCTACCAGCTGTCGGGGACGGCTCACTCTGCAACCGCATGGATGAACGATAAGCATCAGCCCCCCAGTCAGACCTGACATGTAGACTAGAGCTCAAATGAAGGATGAAAAGCACCGACGTCCCAGACCTCATGTCAGCGTCTGTCAGAAAGTCGTATGAGGGCCTCAGTGCAGCGGCGCGGTTCACTGCAGAGAGGCGAGTTGAAGTCCCTCTGTTCTGAGAAGCTACTTGGGGTGAACTTTGGATACAGCCTTTTGCTGTGGTGCATTTCACTCACACAATTGAAAATATAATTCCCCCCTGTCAAAAAAAAGCAACTTGGACTCCTCATGCATAGAAGGGAGCATGAGGTCAGTCCACTGCCCCCCCAGGTTGGCAGAGGAAGTGTAGTGCCCAGGATTACATTAGATTATAACACTGGGTGAAAAATTGGGTTGCAAAATCGTGAGATAAAATTTTGAAAATATAGTTTTTCATGCCATACTTACTGCATGTGCATGTTGAGAAGCTGCTGAGAAGGCCATCACTACTTGGGCTCAGCACCACTAGATCATCTGCATACATTAATGATTCACTAGATCATCACCCAGCATACAACCAGTGTAGCATTCCGATGTGCTTATACAGATCATCAATATAAAAATTAGCTCTTTGGGTGCCAAAGACGAGATATGTTGCCAAGGCTCTGGGTATCAAAGTCGAGAAAGACGAGGTTTTGTGTGTTCAGTGTTAAAAGCTAGAGGGCGCTCGTCGCCACCGTCCCAATGACCATCGATTGCTAGGAGACACATACAACAGGCAGGAACCGGACGTGAACAAATAGATAGGCTACTGTATATCCGCCCGACCTAGTGTTATCTGATTCAGAAAAAAATATTTATCCCTGATTCTTTTCCCCTTTTTTTCAGGTGAAAGGAGAGATGTGCCTCTGCCTGCCTTTTGTTTGTGGACACATCGTGCCTGCTGTCGCTCGTCAAAAAAAGGTAAAAACACTGAAAACACTGGCGGATGAATTCAATAATTTATACATGGCACTCAAAAAAAGAACGGGGGACACAATTCCACCCTGTCTGACACCATTGGTGACACCAAATGGGCCGATTGCCCCACTTGACTTTCATAGTTTGGTTGGCATACCAGTAGGCTAAAATCCTATGTAACTTTGGGTGACTGTATTGGCATCAAAAGTATTTCACTCAAGTAAGGACTTTTCACATGTAACAGTATTTGGTAGAATCGGAGTACGTCTCCCACCACTGCATGGTGGTGCATTTTGCTCGCAGGCAAAGCATAGAGAATCAATTAGAGCTCCGCCGACGGGTGGCTCCCTCCCTGGCCATCAGCGTGACAGAGAGGGAGGAATGTGAACGGAGCCTTTAGCAATCAGCAGTGTGTCGACGGGGACACGCGGGGACACTCCGCCTCAATGGGATCCCGGAGATCAGCCTGGGATTGATGCTGAAGAGTATTGCCAGCAGTTCTGATACGTGTTTACGATCTTTAATTAAGTTCAGTCCACACAGGGACAGAGTCTGTGTCAAGCGTTCCTTTGGTTCTATTAAGCACGTGCGTGCGTGCGTGCATGCGTGAGGGAGGGAGGGAGAGAGGGAGAGAGAGCGACCAAGTACGGCACTGAGACATTAAATTATCTTTTGATACTCAGTGGTTATTATTATTAATATTAAAACCACTTAGGCCCTATACTCGGTGGTGTCTCTCGTGGCTCAAGTTTGGTAGAGACGGCGCCCCTCCGCCACGGTCTATGCCGGACGATTTCAGTGTAATATATACGGATTATGGGGGTTTCTAGGCATGTATACAGAATTGCCAATCCGTTCTATTTCACCGTGTTTGGGTGAGACGGGGTAGCAGCATACAGTGCTGTCGTGCAGTAACTACTGGGAATAAATGGCCGATATGGGTTTAAAAGTGTTTCAACTGGTCAGCCAAATGAGACATCAGTAAATAAGTGATATTACACTCATTGTAAATATGTTCTTTAATTGTTTATCCCCCAAAATAACGAAGGCTCTGATCTTAGATTGTGTCTGTGTGTCATATAGTGAACTGTGTCAGGTACACTGGTACAGTATGTGACTTTGTGTTGTTTCTGATATTGAGATACGATGTCTGTGTTTGGAGAGATTTTTTTTGAGTGGTGTAAACCACTCCTACAACTGGCTTTGTTAGTCTGTGCAGAAAAAATGAGTATGGTTGCTATGTTCACACTGTTCACCCGGGTGTGATTTCATTATTGAGTGGTGTAAACCACTCCTACAACTGGCTTTGTTAGTCTGTGCAGAAAAAATGAGCATGGTTGCTATGTTCACCCTGTTCACCCGGGTGTGATTTCATTACGTCAGACATGATTTCATTACGTCAGACAGGCTATATAAGACCTTACACCACTCGGTTCACACGGGTGTGATTTTTGAGTGGTGTAAACCACTCCTACAACTGGCTTTTGTGTGCATAAAAAAATGACCATGGTTGCTATGTTCAAAATAATTTCTGACGTAATTAAATCACACCCGGGTGAACTGGGTGACCGTAGCAACCGTGGTCATTTTCTCTGCGCAAAAACAGCCAGTTGTGAAATCACATCCAGGTGTGATTTCATTACGTCAGATCAGAGCTGATCAGGCTACATAATACCTTACCTTATTTCATTACGTCAGACATTACGTCAGACCACAGCTGATCATGCTATATAAAACCTTACACCACTCAGTTCACACGGGTGTGATTTTTTATATATAAATTAGTATTTTTCAAAGTCAGTTGATGCTTATCCATATATGAGTCAAATCTCTGGGAAGATTTGTTTATTTTTGTTTCATACAATATGACATGGTCTAAGATTTGCCTTCTTTTACAAAAGATAACTCCTAGCGACAGTGATGTCAGGCTCCAGTGCTCTATACACTTTGTTGTACGACAAATAGTGAAAGTTGCAGGTCTACAAGCTCACAATCACAATGCACTAATGAGCTTATAGTTGTAGCTGTTTTTGAGGGGGAAATTTAAATAATATAAAAAGAGAAAACAATACAAATAATACAAATACATTTTCAAAAATAATTTATTTTAAAAAGCTTTTGAAAATGTCCCCAGGGTTAATGCGGTCAATAGGGGATCAATTTTGGTCATGGCAAAGTTAAGTATTAAATTATTTTCTGACCATAGTTTGGTCTCACTCAAGAAATGCATTTCTCAGCATCCGCTTTGGTCTTACAAAAGCAGGTTATGATCTATGGGACCAGTTTACAAGGCCAATGGACTGTGACCCTAGAGAAAATAGCTGCAGTAAATTTATAAGCACGAGAGTTACACTCTCTGCTTCTACAAATATGGGAACAGATAGACTCACAAGGCTGTCATATTGACTTTGTCATATACACCTAAACACAAACGGAAAATTGGTTTTCTTTTTTTTTCTCCCACAAATAAATTCCCTATTTTAGGATTATTTTACAACAATGTCAATGTCATGCAAAAATAGCAAACAGCTTATCTACTGTACGTGCTCACAACGTGACGTGAATTAATAAAAATCACACCTGTGTGAAGTACCTTGCGTAGCACCACAGGAAAAGGGGACACGAGAACATACATGGATGGATGGATATTGCATTATATATTCTACATACTTACGGCATCACTCAATGACATCACAATACCGTCATCACAACCAGTGTACTCGTCCTTTAAGAGTAAACGTCCGATAAACAAAATGTCATTCAACAACTTGTTCCGACGGACTTTAACAACTCGCCCTGTAAATTAATTGGACTGATTCACAGCCGTGCTGGAGTGTGAAATGTTTCACGGGTTGATACAACTGATAGGAGGACATAACAGGTACCACCATGCTGCTGTGGTAGTCGGGACACAAGGTGTACTACTTTGGCTACCTGATCTACAGTCATCAGATGGAAGTCCACATCTTAACACAGTGTCTTTGCGCTGGAGGAAGTTGTCCCCTGTGATAGATGGAAGAGGAGAACGTCCCATCGAGGTTCCCTTTGGGCTCCGGGGCAACACAGCTGTACTGAGAAGATATTGTCTGCATCTGGGGTGGAGGGTTTTCCTTACTGCAGTGTGCTTTGTGCCAGCCCACAGCTGGTTCAAACCCAATATTTCTGGGACTATTCCAGAAGCAAGGAGGTTCCACTCAGCCTGTGTCCTGGAGATGGTAATGTATATCTATGGGGGACACACCCAGCTGTCTGGATAGGCTACACTAACGACATCTACAAGTTGGACACCACCGCAATGGTCTGATTTTTAACACCAGAGGCACTCCAACACCTGGTTCAGCAGGTCACTCTGCCACCATCATCGGAACAAAAATTTTTGTATTTGGGGGGTAATTGGTGGGCCATAAGATCAAAGTGCAATTTATTTTACGCCTTGGTATGGCAATTGGATGATTTGAGGCATTTTGTTCCAAAAATGGGTTTTGCAAAAATCCACCTGTTGGTGGCGCTATAACAGGCCAAACCTCTACCAAAGGTTACTTTATGTATGCCTGGTTTTCAGGTGGGTGGTGATCCACCTGAAGTGAAGCCACAGCTGTTGTATGATAAAGAGGGAGGGGTTAGGGGAGGGGATGATATTGTGATGTCACTAACATGGTGTATTTCAATTAGGCCTTTTGACTCAAAGGCTTTCAGCTTTCAGGAAGAAACCGAAAATACACAGGGAAGACATATTTCAATATTCTAACCACACCTGGAGATCTATTAGCGTAATGTTAAATCTACACAGAAAACTAAAATCATACACTCCTTAAGTACAATGTTGAGGTACTTTTATTTCAGTATTGGCGTATTTGCATTTTTCTGTACTTTTACATCTACTCCACTACATCTCAGAGACAAATATTGTACTTTTACTCCACTACAATTTGAAAAACTCTTAAGACAGCACTGCGTGTTGTGTGCTTGTATCTGCTATTTTCAAAAGATATTTAATGCATTTTAGACATAATGATAACTTACTATGGCACATTCTGCATAATGAGTACTTTTGATGAAGTATATTTTGATGTCAACATTTTTGTAAGTTTAAGTCAAATAGTTTTAAGTAAAAAGTTTGAGTAGCCTATACTTTTTCCACCACTGCTTACAACCTGTTCTTAGGTAACGCTAACGCTGCACCACATACCGTGGTGGTCTCTTTTAAAACAAAAACACAGTCTCTAGCTGCTAATCCCCACTGTCAGTGTGAAGACCACTCACATGCCTCCTCTGACTGACGGCCAAGCTACACCAGGCTTTTCTCGCGCGTTTACCCTAAACGTGCGGCCCGCGTGTGCGTTTTTGAGTGGTGCAAACCACTCCAACAACTGGCTTTGTACCCGTGTACCCGTGTTTGTACCAAAAGAACGAGCATGGTTGCTGATGGAAATAAAATTCCGGCGACCCCAAGGATCGTATTAATGGATACAAATAAATTATATCTATTCTGTAATGCTAATTAGAAAGGACTGTAAATATATAGCTTCAATAACCCAGCAGGGAGACCAAATACCGTGCTGTATTTACCTTAAAAATGAGTGAGTAGCCCTTTAAATCTTGAATGACAGTCACTCTACCATAAAAAAATAGAAGGATACCTTAAAAACGAATTGGAGACAGACGAAATAAAGTTCTGAGAGGAAGTTTAAGGTTTTAACTGTAATTTTTAGTAGGTAATAAAGTCAATTTACATAGAGAATGTGCTACATGGTTCAGATAATAATAATAATAGTACAATACATCACTATAATTTAGAGTATTCAATTGTTCCAATATGGATCCGAACTGAACCTGAACACAGTATCTTCCTGGCTTATACTGCATCTGACGTCAGTTGTTGATAAACGTTCATTGGCTCAATAGATAGTTCATTTCCGTAATATCCATGGTGGTGCTGGTTGTCGAGCACTCATTGGACCAGCACATGGATGATGAGACTGGTATCGGGACATCTTCCTTGGTTCCGTCATTGAGGGCCAGAGACCGGGAAAGCACTGAGGCTGGCGTTGCTATGGCAACCTGAAGATAACATTCTTTCCCTGCTAGTTGTGAACTCTTTCGACAGAGAGAAATACTCCTACAGTGTATCTACTTTCTCACTAGGCACCAAGGTCAAATACATGTCTCAAATCAAAATAGGCCTCTCAGTATGCGAGTTAACTTGCCTGGGGACAGACAGTATGGAGACCGAATAAGGAGTAAACAGGCAGTAAGATATTAAATCTGAATGTGGCGTCAGGAAATCCATAATATAAATATGATAAAATAATATAAAGGATAATATAGGGCTGAGATGATTAGGCACATGGATGGTGACATGACATAAATAGGATAAGGAGAACAACCCGGAGTAAACAGGCAGTAGGCTAAGAGTAAAATGATGATAAAAGGGCAAGGTGACAAAATATGACCTATATGGAACACGGTCTGGGCCAAAGTTCTATCTGAGTTGAGCAACAGAATATGATGGAGTGGCCAACTTGACATGACGTGTAAACAACATGTCAGAATTTATCTAACAGTTGCTATGGTTAGTATGTGACGTCACTGACATCACAGATATCACGTCAGAGTGAATCAAAAAATGTGTAGTTGCACCACTCAGTTCACACGGGTGTGGTTTTTTAAAATAGGACTGGACCTAAATTAAACGCACGCGCGGGGGTAAACGCGTGCGTTTTGTGCGCGAAAAGCCTGGTGTAGCTTGGCCGTGACACCCATGGAGTCAGTCTGTCAGTGTGAAGACCACTCACATCATCCTCTGACTGACACACATGGAGTCACCAGATGCTCCAATTCATCTGTCAGCAACTCAGCGAGGAGTTTCACCGGGAGGAAGCGTGTGAAGATCGAATTAAATCAGTGTTTCCAAACCTTTCCTTTTTGTTCTCCCCTTGTAGCCCCCCTTCTAACATCTGACAAAAGCTGAGACCCCCCACATGTGCAGACAGACAGACAGACAGACAGACAGACAGACAGACAGACAGACAGACAGACAGACGCGCTTAAAAAATAGCTAACCAATGTCTAAGCTAAGCCTATAAAAACATTACTTTTAGACCACTTATAACCCGGTTTTAACCACCCACTGTTTTACAACTGTAAACTATGTGATGTGACAACAATGTTGATTCTTGATTCTGATTAGGACATACTTCTTGTATGACGACAACTAGTGAAAATATCAACTTCATGGAGGGTGTCAGGGACCAGAGTTCATGGTCGGCAAAGAGAGACACCAGGATTCTTGCGTGGTTTTCTTAAAAAGGTATTTTTTGTCTTATGACAAAATGACAAAAATTAATCCCAGGCCTAAAATAATGAGGACAAACATCAATACTTATACCTTACCAAAATGAGACATCAGGGGAACATACATAGTGGGTGATCAAACCACTGACACACAAATAACATTTAAACATACTACAAATCACTATAAACTGAATGAAATATCAAAATGCATTTCTTCAAAATCACAATATATTCAAATATCCCCAATGCAAAGGGGACAAGGTGCAGTCCAATAGGCCTATCTCACAGCCCCCTTTCCACGCCCACTTCCGGTAGATAGTGGTGTCATTTAACATTAGGCATTTACACTTTCATTTCCTAATGTTAAAATGTCAAAGACCGATAATAATATGAAGAAAACACAATGGTATAACAACTCAAATAAGTAGAATAAACCTTACCTTTACAAAACGGTAGTTTGTGGCTTGTGAAAATACCTCTTTTAACATGGAAGCCTATGGACCGCAAAAAAAATAACACCACTAGCTCCAAAAGGGGGCGTGTAAAGGGGGTGGGGAAATGCTGTGAGATAGGCCTATTACCCAGCTCCTTATAAGCCAATCTGAAGCAGCTGGCCTTTCTTTCTGTGACCAGCCATTTAAACTCCAGTATATTCATGAACCGATACTCAAAACAAATAAACAACATTAAATAACTCCTGATAGAACAACTTGGCATTGACAAAATATAACTTATGGATGTGCACTCCAGTCCGTAACTTTATCACCAAACTTGAAATAAACATTGTCATTTAACCGGTTGTGTTGTGTGTAGTACTTTATGCATGTAGAATGTAGTAGTGCTGAAAATAAATATAAACTAAATTAAACCAAAAAAGACAATTTCCACCATGTTTTACAAACTTTGTGTGGCTGCTGGTGTGGCCATCATATGTGGCCATCAGGGGAAAGGAACTGGTTGGAATAACGTGTTCCTTTCACATGTTACGTCCTACCGGGGATAAGAAACGGCCTGCTCACTCCTCAAGCTTTGAAGGAACTTAAGGAAGCATGAGCTCAGTTCGGGGCTCTCCCCAGATTGGCAGAGGGAGAGTAGCTCCCAGGATTTCTGCTTAGGAAACTGGCACCAGGTGAATAAATGGAGACAAACATAGAGTATCAAGCTTATAGATCTGCTGCAGCGGCTAGTATTTGGGGGTCCTTGGCATGTAAGCGTTTGGGAACCTAGTGGTCTCTAGTTCATAGCAGTACTCTCCCATCCATCCATCCATCCATCCATCCATCCATCCATCCATCCATCCATACATCCATCCATCCATCCATCCATCCATCCATCCATCCATCCATCCATCCACATCAGAGAGGCAAACAGGCTTTTTCTTGGAGTCTAAACTTGTATCCTGTAGGGCTGTGAGCTCAGGGCTATACAGCAGAGCCTGATCACATTACACACGGAGTTAAGGGCTCAGGAACCTGGGAGAGCTGGGGCCGGGGCGGGGGCTGAAAGAAAGAATGTTTGGGGCTCCTCGGAGCTGAGGCTGGCAGATTATAGCGTGGCTGTGCTGGGGCTGAGACGCCGTGGCCTCACGGGGGGAGCGGTGTGGAGTGTGGAGCACGCAGCCTTGGGTTGGGTGAGAGCAGAGGTGGAAAAAGTACTCACATTTCTTACTTAAGTAAAAGTATGGATACTGTAATGTAGAAGTACTTGAATCGCTACAAGTAAAAGTCCGGTGTTCAGAATTTACTTGAGTAAAAGTACAAAAGTATTTTAAAGTACCAAAAGTACTCGTTATGCACAATGTCCCATTTCAAGTTTTCAAATGTATTAAAAATCTTTTGACAATAGCCTCTACAAGCTCTTGTGAGCTTGTAGATGAAGGGCTGAAGTTGCTACTGCATGTATGTTTTGCAATAATAATCAAAATCTACAAAGTTAACTAGCAACTAAAGTTTTCAAATAAATGTAGTGGAGTAAAAGTGCAATATTTGCCTCTGAGATGTAATGGAGTAGAAGTAAAACTACTGGAAATTGGAAATACTCAAGTAAAGTACAAATAACTCAGATACAAATAACTAAAGTTCAATCATCACCAATCGACAGGAGGGGAATGAATTTGAGGCAATGTCCAGGAATATTCCTCAGAGTTATCGTTCAAATGGTTCCTGTCTTTCTTCTCCCCCTCTCTCTCTCTCTCTCTCTCTCTCTCTCTCTCTCTCTCTCTGTTATTCTCTCTCTTTAAGTGTTTAGCCTTCCTCTCATTCTAATGTGTCTTCTAATCGTCTCTCTGCCTCTCTGTGTTTCTAGTGTCTTTGAGAACAGAACGTCCTTCAACAGAAGCTGCTCATCAAACATGTTTGATGTGAAGCTTTTGTTGTACGATGCCAACTCTCTCTCTCTCTCTCTCTCTCTCTCTCTCTCTGTCTCTCTCTCTCTCTTAATTAGCGTTATTGGTATGACATGCATGCACACATAGAAGCAGAACTGATTAAATGCAGTAAAGGTTATGCAACAATTACGACATCGGTGGATTAACTAAACAATGGGAAATCAATTCAACACACAGCATGGTGTTGTTCTTCTTTCAGTCATTTCATTGATTTGGACCAACGACAAGCATAGGGCAAGTTGCAACAAAACAGATAATGTAAGCGACAACTTCTGATATTTGCATAGTAGTCCATATCTGTCTATCAATATCAGTCGCTTTACTTATATAAGTATATTTTCGTCGTTTTGGGGGCAGCGGTGGCCTAAGGGTTAGAGGAGCGCCCTTGTTGCCGAATGGTTGCCGGTTCGATTCCCCGGACGGGCAGGAAAAATCTGGGTGGGGAAGTGATTGTCATCACTCACCAAACACCGCTGAAGTGCCCTTGAGCAAGGCACTGAACCCCCAACTGCTCCCCCTGGAGCTGCTTAGTGGCCAACAGTATTAGCCTGGCTAATAAGCCAGACTAATATCACACAACACTGTCGCGGTATATCAGTCTGGGCTGGCTCCACTTGGATTTCATTTCCCGGGGAACATTTTCTCTTTGACGCAATTGGTCAGAGCTACTGTCAGTCAAAAGTCTCAAGCATTGAACGTCACTGTACCAAAGCCCGCCTATATTGCATACCGTGTCCCGATTGGTCCGACCTGTTCTCTGCTGTAGGAAAGAGGCGTGCTACTGAGCCTCGCCAGACCGTAATCCGCTGGTAGGCAACTTTTTTTTGCCAACGGCTGATTCGGTCTGGTTTATTAACCAGGCTACAACAGTATAAGACTGTGGTTGTACTGGTCAGCTCCCAGGTTTTAATGTGTGTGTGTGTCTGTGTGTTTCTATGTGCAGGGCGTTGCTGAAAATGAGCACCTGTGCTCAGCTACTTCCCTGGGTAAATAAAGAATTTAAAAAAAAAGAAGAAAAAAAAATGGAAATCCTTAACCAAGAGGGTGGATGCAGACTATGGAAGTCCATAGGCCCAATAATTAAAAAATAAATACCACAATGAAATAAATTAAAAACATAATTATATAAATACAAAATACAATTAAATAAATAAAAAATACATTTTATAAATAAATGTATTTATTTATTGTGTAATGTTTTTTATATCATTGGGGTTTCTATTTATTGATTTGTGTTTCTTATTTATTTCATTGTGTTTCTTATTTATTTCATTGTGACTTTTAATGTCCACTTATATATATTACATGATGCCACTTTTAGCTATTTAATCAAGTCCATAGGCCCAAAAATTAAAAAATAAATATTGAAATGAAATGAATAAAAAACGCAATGAAATAAATACAGAATGCAATTTAATAAATAAATACATTTATTTATTTTTGTTGTGTTTTTAATTTAATTGTGCTTTTTATTTATATCATTGTGTCTTTACTTATTTCATAGAGTTTTTTATTTAACTGTGTTATATATATCATTGTGTTTTTTATTTCATGCTGACTTTTCATAATCATGGCTTTTTCATAAGAATGGCTTCCATTTACCGAATAATGGTCGACATCGCCGTCTGTCAATCAACAGGAATGGGGCGGGTTCATGGGCGGGGTCTACATTTAACACCCATTCAAACCAAAGCAACAGATCACTGAGAAGCCGACTCCTGGGGGTCTCGTGCCCAGGTGGGGGTCCGCGGGGGTCCGCGGGGTATCTCGGCCGTCCCTTGGCCGTTTCGGACGGGGGGAATCTCGTTAGAACCGGGCCGCCGTCCCGGACGCGCTCCCGGGGGTCTCGTGCCCAGGTGGGGGTCCGCGGGGGTCCGCGGAGTATCTCGGCCGTCCCTGGGCCGTTTCGGACGGGGGGAATCTCGTTCGAACAGGGCCGCCGTCCCGGACGCGCTCCCGGGGGTCTCGTGCCCAGGTGGGGGTCCGCGGAGTATCTCGGCCGTCCCTGGGCCGTTTCGGACAGGGAGAATCTCGTTCGAACCGGGCCGCCGTCCCGGACGCGCTCCCGGGGGTCTCGTGCCCAGGTGGGGGTCCGCGGGGGTCCGCGGAGTATCTCGGCCGTCCCTGGGCCGTTTCGGACGGGGGGAATCTCGTTCGAACCGGGCCGCCGTCCCGGACGGCGGACGCGCTCCCGGGGGTCTCGTGCCCAGGTGGGGGTCCGCGGGGGTCCGCGGAGTATCTCGGCCGTCCCTGGGCCGTTTCGGACGGGGAGAATCTCGTTCGAACCGGGCCGCCGTCCCGGACACGCTCCCGGGGGTCTCGTGCCCAGGTGGGGGTCCGCGGAGTATCTCGGCCGTCCCTGGGCCGTTTCGGACGGGGGGAATCTCGTTCGAACCGGGCCGCCGTCCCGGACGCGCTCCCGGGGGTCTCGTGCCCAGGTGGGGGTCCGCGAGGGTCCGCGGGGTATCTCGGCCGTCCCTCGGCCGTTTCGGACGGGGGGAATCTCGTTCGAACTGGGCCGCCGTCCCGGACGCGCTCCCGGTGGTCTCGTGCCCAGGTGGGGGTCCGCGGGGTATGCACACACACACGCACGCGCATTTTGGACGGGGGTGGGTTCGTTGGAATCGTGTCACCCTGCTGGGGGCGTTTTTGGGGGTCTCAAGGTTCGGGGACCCCTGGCGAACCCCAGGGACCCCCACATGGTAACTCTGTCATTTCTCAACCGTTTTCTTCTAGGGGCTATATCTCCATGGGGAAATGATATTAGAAGCCCATCTTATGTTATAGAGCTCGTCGAGATGAACAATCGTTTCTCTACGACATTTCTACGCAAACTCTATAATTAGCCAACTAGGGGTCAATTAAGGCACTTCTGGTTGTCGGATTGAGATATACATATTCTGATTCAGCGCCATTGATTTAGTGGGGGTAGAAGGAGTTTTGGAGCAAAATGACTAACATTCGAGAAAATATGTTTTTTTTTAACTTTCAAACAGCAATTTCACCCATTTCTAAGTCTTCTAGACATCTAACACCATTAGATTTCCCTTACTTGACATAGGGGGGGGGAAGTGTATTTAGAGGAATCCTTAAAAAAATTGATTTTTTTTTGTTTTGGCCTCCAACGCGTTAAAATCAATTACAAATCCAAAATGTGTCCGTTTGTTTTGAGCAGGACATTTTTTTCTTTGTCTCATCAAGCTGAATCCATTGAACTTGGTCCTGAGTCTCTACGACACTTCTAACTATCAAAGGTCACGCCCGTGACCCGTGTGCGGCGTCGAGCCCCTTTTAAGCTATAGTCGACAGGGAAAAACCAATGTTTCTAAAACAAAGGGTGTCTATCCATGTCTGAAGCACGGGGAATCCAATGGAATTGGTTTAAAGTCTCTACGACCCTTCTAAATATTTTAAATCTTTTTTTAGACACGTTTTTTGGACCCCACAAACACAAATATATATATTTTTTTTTACAAAAACTACTTAGTCTGACTCACTTTTACGCTGGATTTAATGGAATTGGTCCCGTTGAAAAAAAATGTTTTGTTATTTTTCTAGCCTCTCTAAGGCCTCTAAGTCAAAAACCATTGGATATTAGGGCCCCATATAGTATGTTATATAGCTTGCCAGGACGAACAATCTGATATGTGTTTCTCCACACACGGTCATGTGGTTCAGAAAACTAGGGTTAGACTTTGACGCGCGATAGCTCCTCCCACAAAGGTCGAAAATGGGGTCCCCGAACCTTCAGACCCCCCGCCCTCCCTCTATACCAGGGGTGCCCACACATTTATGACGTGAGATCTACTTTCAAAATGACCAGCTCAACAAGATCTACCCACTGAAAAAATAAGTGTACCATTGCTGAAAATAGTTTAAATATATAATGTAGGCCTACCTGGGGGGGCTTTGGAATAGGGAGAAAATATGACAGGCAGTTTGCTGTCATATTTCCTCCCCGTATTTAACTTAAACGCCCAATGCATTCTCAATGGCAATAGCACAAACTTTGGCATGCTACTAGTCCTACATACTTACACCTAGAAACCCCATTCAAACCTATTTAGGTTCATCTTACGGTGGACATGTTTGCCTGAAAAGAAATCTTTGAAATGTTTCATAGTTTTAGAAATATAGTGCTTTCAAATTTGAGAAATGTATAATGGGGCTCAATGGCAGCTCTATGGCACGTCAAAAAAATCTTTCACCTAGAAACTCTATTCACACATTTTATAATTCAGCTTACTGTGGAGACACATGCTGGAACTTTTTACTTTGAAATGATTTGTAGTTTCTGAGTTATTTAACTTAAACGCCCAATGCATTCTCAATGGCAATAGCACAAACTTTGGCATGCTACTAGTCCTACATACTTACACCTATAGAAACCCCATTCAAACCTATTTAGGTTCATCTTACAGTGGACATGTTTGCCTGAAATGGAATCTTTGAAATGTTTCATAGTTTTAGAAATATATAGTGCAAGGACACTTTGACACCAACTCTGGGGGAGCCCGGGTTCGAACTGGCAACCTTGCAGTTACCATCCATGATCCAGCCACTCTACCCCCTGAGCCACCACCGCCCTGTTTAGGTTTGGTTTTACTATAGTTTATGACAGAATGGAGAGAGAAAGCTAAATTCATTGACAAAGTACATTTGGAATTTGTCACCCATCCTACACACCCAGGGGTGCCCACACTTTTTGAGTGGTGTAAACCACTCCTACAACTGGCTTTTGTGTGCATAAAAAAATGAGCATGGTTGCTATGTTCAAAATAATTTCTGACGTAATTAAATCACACCCGGGTGAACTGGATGACCGTAGCAACCGTGCTCATTTTTTCTGCACAAAAAAAGCCAGTTGTGAAATCACATCCGGGTGTGATTTCCTTACGTCAGATCAGAGCTGATCAGGCTATATAATACCTTACCTTATATAATACCTCACATCGGACAAAAACTCCAGCTGAATCAACCTTACACCACTCAGTTCACACGGGTGTGATTTTTTACTTGAGAGCTACTTTCAAAGTAGCTCGGCAAGATCTACCCACCAAATCAATTATTATACCATTGCTGAAAATAGTTAAAATATGTACCTGAGGGGGCTTCGGAATAGTAGAGTTTGTGTTACATTCTGTACAGTATAAGACAAATGCACTTGGAATGGGAAATAGAGGGGGAGAAATGGTTTTTTTTTAATCGTTTTTTTTCTTCAATATATTTAAATGAAATACTCTTTAGGGGCATGTCATGTGATCTACCTGCACAGCCTTTGTGATCTACTGGTAGATCGCAATCTACCTTTTGGGCACCCCTGCTCTATACACACGCGTGTGTGTGCGGCGTGCGCACTTGCGTGTGCATACCCCGCGGACCCCCACCTGGGCAGGCCCGGCGCCAGGATGAAATGCCGGAGGGGTCAATTGAGATTTTTGAGGGGGCAATATTATTATGTTGCTAAAGTTAGCAGGCAGTGTCAGTTCTATGACTCAGCTGGTCATATGCAATATTGGAATGATAGCACTGCCCCGCCAGGGGGGGTCCGGGGTGGCGTGCCCCCCTGGGCTCCAGATTTTTTATTTTAATTTGCGATGAAAATGCTTCAATCTGGTACACTTTGAGATAAAAATGAAGAGGCTAGATCTATAAAGAACTACACACATCATATTAGATTATTATCATCTTTACTGTGCTATTATTGCCATTTGCCAACATCACAGTAGGCTACAAAACAGGGGTGGGCAACTTTGATGATGGAGAGGGCCACTATATTTCAAACTCACTCCAGAGGGCCACAATGCATATAGTCAAAAGTAGCTGATCTACAAGCTCAAAACGTGCCGCAGTGCGATGCATTTTGAGCTTGTAGATCTGCTTTTTTGCTATTTTTTAAATTGGAATCCTGAATTATTTTCACCTATTTTTTAATTGGAATCCGGAAAAGTTATATTTTTTATTTAATTTCAAATACATTTATATGTTATGTTAACTTTATGATTATGAACTGAAATGCAAATATTGGACATAAAAAAGGCTAGTACTAGTCATTAAGCTACTAATATAGATTGAAGTAATTAAAGTGGGTCATGTTTGCATGTTTGGAATTGTAACAGCTGAAATCAATAACATATCAGTATTCTGATATTAACCTGCAGACCGCATTGCCACTTGCTCTGATCCACTGCATCAATAGCACCCCTCCCCCCCAATGGCAGACCATCATAATGTCAGACACATACATTCAGTTGATCCCATAGAGTATATAAAGGATAGAGACTGAACTGGCGCGAAGCTCCGCCCACCCAGCTATTCATATGTCAGTGGAAGTTGCTCAGTGGCGTTTTGAAGCACCCGGAAGACTGCCGGAAGTCCCTCCTCCGGACCTCAACTTTGAGGTCCGGAGTGACGTATGCAACCGAGCGCTCAATGTTAAAGCCCAGCTGCACGGGGTTTCCCGGTCATGAATCCACGGGTCCGCCTGTAGTCCCTCCTCCTACCACTAGGACCCAGACCTTCAACGTTGAATAGCCTCACTGGCCCCTTGGTTGATCCGAATTAACATGTGTTCAATTCCTGTGCCTCAGGAAAGTCGTACTTCCTGTTCTTTCCAGATGGGAGATGACGCATGTTAGATGTTCCTTGCATGCCTGTACAATACATGTTTTTGTTTGTAGCAGCATGTTTCGAGTTGTTATAACCAGTGCTGCTAGTGAATATCACTGCCAAATATCACTAGAAAACCAATCCAGCACAAAAGGTAGTTTTATATTTTATTATTGACATTATTAGAAAAGAAGAAAAAAAGATACCCCGCGGACCCCCGCGGACCCCCACCTGGGCACGAGACCCCCGGGAGCGCGTCCGGGACGGCGGCCCGGTTCGAACGAGATTCCCCCCGTCCGAAACGGCCGAGGGACGGCCGAGATACCCCGCGGACCCCCGCGGACCCCCACCTGGGCACGAGACCCCCGGGAGCGCGTCCGGGACGGCGGCCCGGTTCGAACGAGATTCCCCCCGTCCGAAACGGCCCAGGGACGGCCGAGATACCCCGCGGACCCCCGCGGACCCCCACCTGGGCACGAGACCCCCGGGAGCGCGTCCGGGACGGCGGCCCGGTTCGAACGAGATTCCCCCCGTTCGAAACGGCCCAGGGACGGCCGAGGGGTCCACTTCCTGGTCTGCAGCCAGACACTCTTGCTACAGACAGACCAAAGTAATCCAGAGCAAGGGATTACCCAACCAGAAAATAGGTCCCGCCCTATGGTCCCGCCCCGTTCCTCTTGATTGACAGACGGCGATGTCAAGACATTATTCGGTAAATGGAAGCCATTCTTATGAAAAGACAGCATTAAATAAAAAAAACATTAAATAAATACTAAAAATAAATAAATAAAAAGCACAATTAAATTAAAAACTCAAAAAATAAATAAATGTATTTATTTATTAAATTGCATTTTGTATTTATTTCATTGCGTTTTTTATATAAAATTGTATAATTTATTTATTTAATAGTGGATTTTATTCATTTCATTGCAATATTTATTTTTTAATTTTTGGGCCTATGGACTTGATTAAATAGCTAAAAGTGGCATCATGTAATATATATAAGTGGACATTAAAAGTCACAATGAAATAAATAAGAAACACAATGAAATAAATAAGAAACACAATGAAATAAATAGAAACCCCAATGATATAAAAAACATTACACAATAAATAAATACATTTATTTATAAAATGTATTTTTTATTTATTTAATTGTATTTTGTATTTATATAATTATGTTTTTAATTTATTTCATTGTGGTATTTATTTTTTAATTATTGGGCCTATGGACTTCCATAGTAGACAGTGTTGATTAAGTTGTAGTCAAAGTATTTTGAATAAAATGCATTTATTTTTACTCGTATTTTAGTCTTTTAGTTTTAGTCTAGTTTTAGTAGACTAAATCTATAGTTGATTTAGTTGACAAAAATGCATTTTGGCCGGCCGTGATGGCGTCGTAATGCCTAATACAAGCTCTGCTGTGACTCGTTGTGAGCTTGTAGATCTGCTATTTTCAGCATGCAACCAACTACTGGATCTCTTAGTAGTCACACCAGGGGACATGTGTGGCCACATTAGGTCCCCCGGGGGGCACAGGAACACCATTGTGCATCAGGGGCCCCTGCGGGACCCCGACACTGCTGTTCTGCGATGTGTTGTGAGCTTGTTGATCTGCTATTTTCAGCACCTTCCCTCCGAGAATGAACACAGAGCGGTATAGACTCTCCTTTCTGCCAACCGCCATCAGACTGTACAACACATAAGAACTTTCTCCCCCAATGCTTATGGTCCTGTGTCTGAAGTCTTTGGTCCTGTTGTGATTATGTCCAGTTGTGTCCAATGTGTTTTCTGTTTGTCTGTTTAGTTTAGTTTTACATTATGCTGCTGTAACGTATCAATTTCCCTGCGGGGATAATAAAGTACACCTCATCTCATCTCTCTCATACCAAGCCATTATGAGGCCATTAAGGCCTAACAAAAATATTTTTTGTCAACAAAATCAACTGTAGATTTAGACTCTAGCACAAAATCACAATGTGCTGTCAAAATCAACACTGTACAACACAAAACTTACATTGCTTACTGTATATGACACTACAGCAGCGTCATAACTCTATGGATTTGAAGACTGCATAGTGTCCTGAAACTCTAGTGACTTAAAAGTTCTGAAAAGGTGACAGTATGAGCAGAATGGAATTGAAGAATCATGACATTATGACAGTGGAGGAAATTAGTTGTACTTACCGTGTTCACTGTGCCGTTACTTTTGTAAATTGCATTGTAAATGTCTAGCATTCAAAAATAGGTCCATCTGCAATGCAGCCTTTCTACTGTTAACTGTGAAATTATGTGTATTATTGACAATATAAATATTGAGTATCATGTGTTTATAAGCAGTGGTTCTCAAAGTGGGGTCTGGCCTTCTTTACTTTGTCAAACTTTGTTAAACTTTGTTGCTTGGCTGGTGTTTCCGTCTCAGACAAGTCAACACTGTTCTTTTCCAATATGGTGAAAACCTGCTGTGAAATCCAGCTATTTAACCCCCACTGACCTGTATAAATAACACCTTGGGGGTCCGGATACCCCCAGGGGTCCTTGAGGTGGTTCCAGGGGGTCCCCAGCAAAATGAGTTCACTTGCTTCAATAATCATAATGGTGAATATGTTGTATTGTCTATTGTATACATTGCTATTTGAAAATAGCCCATCTAGGGCAAGGCAATTTTGTTTGTATAGCACATTTCAACAACAGGAAATTCAGTGTGCTTTACACAGAACATCAGGCATAGGAAACTCATAGCTCAAAATGTGCCACAGCTGTAGCTATTTTCAGAGCTTAGAGAGGATGTTCTAGAATAATTTTGAAAAAACATTTACACAAATCCGCTTATGGGGATCTCAACATCATTTCAGGGATTCCACAGCCAAATACACAGATTTGGGGTCCTTGACATGAAAATGTTTGAGAACAGCTTCTCTAGCGGGAACCCCTTTTGGTGTTTTAAGCATTGTTATAATTTAGCTATTTTGGAAAATAATTTGGGGACCCCCTAAAATAATTTGGCGACCCCCCGAGGGGTCGCGACCCACGGGTTGAGAACCCCTGCTCTAGCACAACCGTTTAGGCCATCCAAATTATTCACTTTCACAAATTACCATTTAAAAATCCAGCAAGGAGCTGAGCACATTCATGCTCCCCGCAGCGCCCAAGAGTTCAAACACTTTAATCCCTATCGTCGGATTTGGATTAATTGGTTAATCAAACCTACTGTATGTTCTATCACCGTTCAGAATCTCAGATATCAAAGTGATCCCAATGCTTTTTTTTACTACACAAAATCTGAATCTGATCCATTCGGATTCTAGGGATGAGGGTTTTTTGGTCCAGCAGCCGCTGTCATTATCCAGGTCTTTACCACCTCATCAAATGTCCTTGCTGTCGGGAAGAAGCCTCCAATCTCCATAATTGTACCTTTTGTGTTTTTTCGTATACATTCACGCCCAACTTGATCATATTATACAGCTTCACACAAAAGCATCAAAAGTAGCAGATCTGCAGGCTAGAGCAAAGCGTCACATTTCGAGCTTGTCGATCTGTTAATTTAATTTTTTAATTTGAATGGAGTTTTGGACATAATGAGGTCTCCACCCGACAGAGATGATTTGTCATTTGTCTTCCCTGAATATTTATATTGATTATTCTGTTATATCATTAAAATGACATGTCATTGAATGCCAAATAACAGATTTGATACGTGGAAAGTTAGAGAATGTCATCATTCATTTCCACCAGGTAGCAATAAAAGTGAATAGTTAAGTGAATAGAAAGTTGATTCATTGCAATTAACATGAGTGTTAATTGCAATGGTTAGACATTCGACATTCAAACTTTAATTAGGTGTCGTTATTAATTTAAATTTGGTTAATGAGTGAAATTGCTTTCAAATTGTCTGCCTTTTTCACACTTTTAGTCTTATTAAGGCTAATGAGACTAAAATGGTGCATGAAAAAGTCTGTCAGCGGTAATAGCATATCTCTCTCCACGCACGGACATGTACGTGTGCACACACACACACACACACACACACACACACACACATACACACACACACACACACACACACACACACACAGTCACACACACAGTCACACACACAGTCACACACACAGACACACACGCACGCACACACACACACACACACACACACACACACACACACACACACACACACACACACACACACACACACACACACACACACACACACACACACACACACACACACACACACACACACACACAATTTCCAGATACTGCATTTATACTTTCTGAGAGTCAGAAACAGGGAATATAAACCATGCAGTCCAGTCTGTGTCCATGTGGTGAAGTAAGATTACTTGTTGTTACTGTTGTTAAAAGTTTCTTTGAGCATTTATTGATATTGCTGAAACTTGGGGACCAGTGGCACGCGTGCGTGGGGGCGTGCGCGTTGGCGTGGGCGCGTGCGTGCGTGCGTGCATGCGTATGTGATGGCTGTCAACCTCCCTGACTCCTTTTGCTGGAGTCAAAAAGGGGAAATGGAGTTTAATTCACAGACCAAACAACTAGGGCACCAGAGTGCCATATACTCTGCTGCCACGCTCTGTGCCCTTAAAAAGTGCACGGCTATATATGCTTCTACAAGGAGGACCCCCGCCGGGCACAAGAGAAGTGCAATAAGGCACGAAAGGGCAGCAACATAGAAACTTCCGCGCGCGCACAGACACACACGCACCCACACATAGGCCTACACATAACCTTTTTTTGTCAGGTGAAAACCTGACATAGCCGGAGACTGCACAGTGCAGAGCAACGCAGCAGACAAGCATGATCACTCACAGTCACACTCACGGGTTGACGGGGAAGACACGTTTGCAATGTTCGAACGTCACTCGATATAACTTCAAACCAAACGCGGCTGCATACACGTTAAAATAATAATCATACTGACAAATACCTGACAAATATCACTATGTGATCATTTCTTGTTTTTTTAAGATTTGTTTTTGGCTTTTCTGCCTTTATTGATAGTATCAAGTGAAGACTGACAGGAAAGAGGGAGAGAGAGAAGGGGAGAGGCCAGAAGGCGCCCGAGGCCTACACATTCCTGCACATATGCGCGCACGTAGTGTATGCACACACACATTCACGCAGTCAGACAGACTTCACTGTGGTCCGCGCGGAACGTCTATATGCTTCATCAGTTGTGGAGTTGGCAGGGTCCAGAGAAAAACAGTTTGTAAAGGAAATTATCTGGAAACAGGCTTTGTTGTTTCTATGGATGCTTTTCCTGCAGTGATTGATTGATTGATTGATTGATTGATTGAATACTTTATTAATAGTTTACAGTTTGCTAAGAGGATTTAAACCCAAGAAAGCATATGGCTTGTTTCAATTGGGGTCCTTGTTTGCACTTCATTGACGCTTGCGGAACTCTGCTAAAGCCTCGTTCCCGAGTGCATCACATGGCCTGCCAATAATCAAGATAAAGCACACCCTCTTGTGTAATATAGCTTAATTATGTCCTCCTGGGACACAACAATGTTGTTTACATTGGTTGCTGCCTCACTCAGTACTCACTATTATGGTATATTATTCATGATTATAATGCCTTTTTCTACTGACTTGTTTAATTGTATTTTTGTTGCTATATTTATTCAGACTGTAAGCTCAGAACTGAAGATGGCAAACCTAACATGGGGCAACATGCTGCACAGGATAGGACCAGATGGAAGCAGATATAAACGCAAGTACGTTTATAAGTATTCAGATGTTCTTTAAAAAGGACAACTTTAGTTTTTTTCAACCAAGGTTGTTTTAGGTTGTTATTAGAGAAAGTAAAAGATGAGTGTTAATTTTTTTTCATTTGCTGTTTTCTTTCGTTTTAGGGATTTTAGCTGTTTTTGACAGGGGGGCGGGGGCATTCGAGCATGGGGCTAAATATGTATGTTTTATTGTTTTTACAACATTTTGTAGCGATTTATTTTTTTATTATTTACTATAGTCCTACTAGATCCCAGGAAATTACATCTGGCCACAAAAGATCACTGAATGTGACAAACTGACCTGTTGAGCCATACAACACAGTATGGCAGCCCCCTATAGTACCCCCCTTCACATTTAGTAGATCCTGTGATCTTTTGTGGCCAGATGTAATTCCCTGGGGTCTAGTAGGACTATAGTAAATAATAAAAAAATACATTGCTATAAAATTGTGTAAGAAAATACATATTTAGCCCCATGTTTGAATGCCCCCGCCCCCCTGTAAAAAATAGCTAAAATCGCTAAAACGAAAGAAAGCAGCAAATGGAAAAAGATTAACACTCATCTCTTACTTTCTCTAATAACAACCTAAAACATTAACCTTGGTTGAAAAAAACTAAAGTTGTCCTTTAAGAATAATGATTTTGCAGTGGAAAAAATGCCTGGTGAATGTCCAAGTACCGAACAAGCTCTGTATTTTCACTAGCCTTGTTCAACACTGATAAAGTAGGGCAGTATTATAGGATTTATTTAAAAGAAATACATGTTTCTCTACTTTCTGTTCCTGTTGGTTAAAATATGCTATATTCAACTGCCAATAACTAAAGAACACACTTTTTTCCCCGATGAAAGTAGAGACTCTTTGGTGTTTGTAGTCATAGAACAAAATATTCTGTAGGTATTGAAAGATTTGTAAAAACGCTGGCAGTGGCTGCATGACTGCTAATGAGTCCATTTATGAAAGAAAAAACATGTATTTTCTGTATGCTGTGCAGCACTTTGTCCAACCTTGGTTGTTTTTAAATGTGCTTTATAAATAAAATGGACTTGATACAGCGCAGCAGAAACAACCTCATGCAGGAAAACGTCTGTAACACACTTATAATTCACCTCTGGCTCTGTGGCACCCACTGCTCTTGCATTTTGAGTGAGGCAGCTGTAGTGGCTGTATCTGCCGGTTGCATCAGACTCAGAAGATGACTTCCCAAGTAACATTCGAGTCCATGTCACTCAAAAGACTCTCTTCCCAAAGTTTCCAGCACCGCCTCAAACAGCCATAGACTCTTGTCTGTGGCTTCCATATTGTGAAATGGTAAAAATAAAAAATAGTAAAAATACAACAAAAACAAAAAGCATGAAGCTCACAAGATCTATATCCAAATATACGTTAGAAAGTGGTCAACCTACCTGGGACAAAAGTATGAATTGAATTTGAATTTAATCTAACTATAAATGCACCAAGTCTCTGTACGTACTGTACGTACGTATGTACGTCTGTAACCACGTAACTCGAGAACCCCACCGACTTCAAATTCGACACACGCGTTCCACCCCACCACAGGGGGTGCAGTGCCCGGTGTCGAGTCGGTCGGATCTACAGTTGTCCAGAACAGCTCCAAAAAGGCCTCTCCATGGGCCTCTCCATATGTAGCTGGCCTGTTCTGACACCACACCACTCCATATATGGAGCTGGCCTGTTCTGACACCACACCACTCCATATATGGAGCTGGCCTGTTCTGACACCACACCACTCCATATATGGAGCTGGCCTGTTCTGACACCACACCACTCCATATATGGAGCTGGCCTGTTCTGACATCACAACACTCCATATATGGAGCTGGCCTGTTCTGACATCACACCACTCCATATATGGAGCTGGCCTGTTCTGACATCACAACACTTAATATTTTGGCATGCCTGACACAGAACTGCATAGGAATAAAGGGAGACAGATACAGACATCTCCATATATGGGCATAAAAGGGACACAGACAGATGGGTGGAAAGGGTACTCTGACACCTACAACGGGTATTGCATAAGGCATGGATCTCGAACTTCCATCGTCACAGAGTCAGACTCGGTGCTCTACAGCCGTGGTATAGAGGGGCGGGTAACGCATGGATAATTCGCTGGATAATATTGGTTCACCAATCTGAGCGTCTGCCCCAGCCCCCCTCCGCCCCTCCCCTCCCTGGTAGAAAACTGACGTCACATTATTTTGAGCAACGCCCCTCTGCACTGTATAGTTCACTCCCACTCCTAGACCAGGAAATGTGTCTCATTCCCCAAAGGCTTTCATTTTTGAGCCGAATGCGAAACGAAAATAAAAGCCTGCATGGGTACCGGGGCTAATGGGGAGAGGTGTGGTTGTGGTGGAGGGTTGATGGATGGATGGATGCCAGGCTGCACGTGTCACCATATGCAGCTGCACACTGAGATAGATCACTGACCCCAGTCCCCACCCCCAACACGCACGCACGCACGCACGCACGCACGCACGCACGCACGCACGCACGCACGCACGCACGCACGCACGCACACACGCACGTGTGCGCGTGTGCGTGTGCGCGTGTGCGAGAAAATGAGATTCAGTCAAGGATGAGAACCTTCTGTTCTGATTCACTCCTCTGTGCAGTCATAATCACGTGCACACACACACACACGCACACACACACACACACACACACACACACACACACACACACACACACACACACACACACACACACACACACACACACACACACACACACACACACACACACACACACACACCAGGCACTGGTTATATACACCACTAACCCCAATGGGGGGTACTGTTCATCTCTCTGTATTGACTCCTGGAAGCTCCGGGGAGGGGAGCAAACATGCCCCAACCCACAACCCCAATTCACTCCCACGTAGATGGGCTGCGAAATGGCAAAGCGCTGATATGAGTGGAGATAAAACATGCGGGAGGTCACACAGGCTGATGAGCTGTGTGTGTGTGTGTGTGTGTGTGTGTGTGTGTGTGTGTGTGTGTGTGTGTGTGTGTGTGTGTGTGTGTGTGTGTGTGTGTGTGTGTGTGTGTGTGTGTGTGTGTGTGTGTGTGTGTGTGTGTGTGTGTGTGTGTGTGTGTGTGTGTGTGTGTGTGTGATATGAGAGAATATCTGCAGTAAAACCTCCAGCGCTCTCAGCACATTATACATTAATTCAGACCAGTGCTTGAATTGATCCCAATTCAATCAGAATAGAGATTTTGTTGAGGTAATGTCAAGGGAGGAAGGGTGGACTTATGGATAGATAGATGGGTGGGTGGAGACACATATGCAGTGTTGGAAGTCTGGTTAGAAGACAGCGGATGTCCATTATCTTCCGTCTATTATTTTCTCTGTCGGGCTGAAACCTCATGTCCTAAACGGTTACTTTTCAGGATTCAAATTCAAAAGCAGCATTATAGTAGCAGATCTACAAGCTCAAAACACATGGATCTGCTAGTTGTAATACTTGTGTGTGACACACGATTTTGTATTTGAATCCTGTGTAAAGTAAGAGTTTTGGACATATATGAGGTTTCCACCCGACAGAGACGAAATGCAGTCCATTTACCATAATGTGGCGTATCATATTCCGTTTCTCTTATTCACATCATTCTCTAGATCCTAGAGCATGATGTGAATAAGAGAAATGGAATATGATCCTATCCTAGAGTCTAGGAAACAGAACATTTTGCAATTTAATTGCAAAGGAACTGCAAAGGCCCTGTATCGTGTTGTCTTTTGTTAGAGCGCAGCCCGACGCGCAGAAGGCTTTCGAGCGACTTGTGTGCAGCGCTGCCTTGCTTTGTTTTTTTCCACACGTGAATTGACTGGTCCCTGTCTGAGCCCATATGAGCTGATTTCCGTGCTCGATAGCCGTGTAGAGAAGTTTCAATTCACTCAGCAGTTTCCAATTTCCACTGCTGAGAGGGGGTTGGGGGGCTGAAAGCATGAGTTGAAAAGCACGACACGTATCCACCTGAGCACCTAACACACAGGAAAATGGATAGATGCATTTCAGACATACACACATGCTTGCACATGTGTACGTGTGTCATTTTTTGGAACATAGTTCTTTGACCTAAGATGACCCTATGGTATTTCCAGTATAGAGAAAATAGCAGTGACAACAGAAATGTGTGGGGAGGATTCATTTGCATAATTAGTAAAAGAAATGAGTGATGGGAGATTAATCGGCAAACACATCGATACCGATAAACCGATATATCAGTAATCGGTGTCGGTAAAATAATATATTGGTTTTTGCAGATATTTTATTTTATAATAATTATGTTGAAAAATAAATAAAAAAGCCTGAAAAAGCCTTTATGAAGGCTGCAAATTATAGCTTTCAACTAACAATTTTAAATTCACAGTTTATAAGCCTTTTTTTCCAGAATGGCAAAAATTATTATATTTTCTTAATACAGAAGGAGATCATATAGGCCTAGACATTGGTTATATTGGTAATAGGGTCAGGAGGTGCACGCACATCCCGTGTAAATTCAACGGGTGCTCGAACAAAAAATAAGAATAAGTCTGCACACCATTTTGAAAGCTCCCCAAAAACGTTATTTACCAAGGCAGGGTAAAACACGTTTTGGCCTCTGTGGCCTTCGTCAGGTATATTGGATAGCAATGCATACATTACATTATATTGGTAATCGGCCATAACAGCAATTAATTATATCGGATATCGATATCGGCCAAAATGTCTCATCGGTACATCCCTATAAAAAACGAATTTGTTCCTAAACTTTAAGAAGAATCACACTTGTGTGAAGTGAGGGGAGTGACACATGTCACTTGTGGCGTGGCTAATAATAAGACACTATCATCATCCTTATCGTCCTCCACAAGACATGAATGCATTGTTATTGTATTTAGTTACGAGTTGTATTTATATCACTCACAAAACCATGTGACTTGGGCCAAAAAATATTTTTCCTCAAAGAATTACATGGACCATTAGTTTAAGAAGGTGACGAAAAGTAGCATGACTACAAGCTTGAAATGTGGCACGAAGCGACAGGTTTTGAAGCTTGTAGACTGAGAATGGTGAATAAGATGTGAAACTAAATATGTCATGATTTCTCCATTAATTTCTTCATTGTTTGTTTGGCTTGATAAGGCAGCGCAGACAGTGGGAATCGCTGAACCAAACAGAGGTCCCATTATTTTGCATTCAGAGAAAGGTCAGCTCCGAATAAAGCAATTTGCTCTGTTCTTTCCCCCAAAAATGGAGCTGAAAAATAAACCAAACGTCACAGAGCGTGTCATCATCACTAAATGTCACTCTCCCCCTCTATCACTCATATAGCACTGCTCCACTGCCCTCGCAGCTTAACAGCACCTAGGCTGTGTATGGACTGGCATATTGTTGCTGTCAGGAAACAGCAGAAACCTACTATCTCTATATTCTATCTTTCCGTTTTATTTTTATTAATTTTTTCATAAATTTGTGTCCTACTTGATCATACTACAGCGTCACACAGAAGCATCAGAAGTTGCAGATCTGCAAGCGTGTCTGCTAGTTCGTTTTCAAAGTTTTCAAAGTTTTCAAATGTATGAAACTAGAATTTTGCGCGCCTTCGGCACGCTCATCCTAGCGCCACACGTCGCAAAGTGGGGGAACGAAATTGGGGGAGCAAATGTAGACAAAGTCACAACATTTCAAAATGTGGTTCTCAGTGTATTTTTAATGGAGGAAATGTCAGTGTATTTGTATGAAAGAATGCAAACAGTGAATGTGTAGTAAATGAAGCTGCAGTGCCATGAGGTTGCACAGAAACAAAGGACAATCATGTGTGTGAAGTGTTTGATCAGCATCATCTTCAGTGATGTAGTTCAATCAGAAATGAGATTTGTGAGAATGCAACAGCCTTACTTCAATGGGAATTGTTTTGGGAAGAAGCAGTTGTCCGTGCAAGGATCTCAGGTTTCAAAGGAACAATTGAATTGGGCAGCTGATTCAGAAGCCATTGAAGGGCGTGGAGGAGCGGGGTGATATGGAAGGGCAACGGCACTGTGCTGGTTCGGGCGAGCCACACCCGCATCCGAAACGGTTGAAATGACCTCTGTAAACCCAGTGGACTCCGTGTGTCCACAGTTTGTGGACACCAGGTTTTCATTTTTCAGGATGTTTAAAAATCGTTTGAAAATAGCAAATCGACCAGCCCAAAATGCGTCGCATCATGACGCATTGTGAGCTTTTAGATCAGCTATTTTCAAATGGTCGAAATGTATAGGGCTGAAGTGGTTAATGTATGTTTTGTAATAATGTCAAAGTCTACAAAGTAACTAACTAAAGTTTTCAAATGATTGTAGTGGAGTAAAAGTACAATATTATCTCTGAGATGTGGAGTAGAGGTGCAGTAAAATTACTGAAAAATTGGAAATACTCAAGTAAAGTAAAAACATTCATTTCAAGTACTTGAAATGAAAAAAGTTTAGAACCACTGAAGTAAAGGAACCTCAAACATGTATACTTGAGTACAGTACAGTAAATGCACTTATGGTAGCTATACTTTCTGCCACCAGTGAATCATATCCCTGCAGACAGAGTTTATAGCTTAAACAAACAGGACAAGGGAGATACGTGAGTTTAACACCCTTTCAATCGCTCGTTCTTTCCCTCCTTCTCCCTTTCTTTCTGTCGTTCCTTCCTTCCTTCCTACGGTAGCCCACCTCTCTGCCCTCAGTTGCTCCAGATGCTCATTTCATCATAAATATTGATGAAGTTTGAACCTACTTCGTTAAAGTCGCTGTGAGGGTGTGCGAAGGGGGGTAAGAGGATTCTGTCTTATCTCATGGTTCCCTTGTTGAATTTTAAATCTATAATCTTTTTTATCTTGTACGCCGCACCTATGCACTTGTTTTATTTCTGTACTTTTTTTATA
Organism: Electrona antarctica; assembly: GCF_951216825.1. NCBI lineage: Eukaryota > Metazoa > Chordata > Actinopteri > Myctophiformes > Myctophidae > Electrona > Electrona antarctica. Next base: position 33,458,845 of record NC_136798.1, read on the forward strand.
ATAAGTTTTAGCTGCTGCTATGCCTGAAGCCAGGACTGGGATATACTCTGCTATAGTCTTAGAAGGTCTCTGTCGGGTGGAAAGCTCATGTCCAAAACTGTTTCGGGATTCACATAAAAAATAGCAAAAGTAACAGATCGAGAAGCTCGAAACGTGTCGCTTCGTACAGCGATTGGACAATAATCAAATAATGATGATGATGTTAATAATAATTATAATAATAATTAGCAGAAAAAAATGAAAACACCAAACTTGTATGTCAACTTTTCCACTCCTGAGTGTGAAGGTAGTGAGGAAAGCGCAGTCGGGTGCATCCGATCTAACGCACGCACGCACGCACGCACGCACGCACGCACGCACGCACGCACGCACGCACGCACGCACGCACGCACGCACGCACGCACGCACGCACGCACGCACGCACGCACGCACGCACGCACGCACGCACGCACACACACACACACACACACACACACACACACACACACACACACACACACACACACACACACACACACACACACACACACACACACACACACACACACACACACACACACAAAAAGTGAGACGGGGTCAGGTCACCAGATCCAAGGTGAAGTTTCACTGCATCAGTTAATGAGCTGAAGCTGCCCTCCCTGAGACAACTCCCTGCGTGCGTGCGTGCGTGCGTGCGTGCGTGCGTGCGTGCGTGCGTGCGTGCGTGCGTGCGTGCGTGCGTGCGTGCGTGCGTGCGTGCGTGGAGGAAACCAATCAGTAGTCCAGTAGTGAGATCAGCAGCAGACTAAAGGTGGTGAATTAATTGATCTTGCACCAGTTCCGCATCCACTACAATGTACAGAACATTTCACAACCTGCAGCCCTCAGAGAGAGAGAGAGAGAGAGGGGGGGGGGGGGGGGTGTCCAGATCTTCAGGGGTCTCGGTGGGACTGCTCCAATACCAGGCTTTCCTGTTAAACCAATTGTTATTGTTTCCACAAGCACACCCAGGGCCAGGGGTGACCCTGAATCATGTTCTGAATGCTGTTCTCCCTCCAATCTGTAGTACTGTAAAACCCTCATGCAGTGCCTCATGAGAGTGTACATTTAGTACACTCTCACAGTTACAGAAAACAAGTGATACATAGGCCCAGGCGGTGGCGTAACCGTCTGGGCACCCGACTGGTAATCCAGTCGCAGTGTGCCGCGGGTTCGACTCCCGAGCCCGACACGGCCTTTACTGCATGTCTTCCCCCATCTCTCTCCCGTTTCCTGTCAGCCTACTGTCTGTCCCTTCAAAAACCAATAAAAGGCGTAAGCCGCAAAAAAATATATTTAAAAAAAAAAAAGAAGTGATACATATAGCTTGAGTTAGTTCAGTCAGGTATACTGGAGAGGTTAATATGCCGCATTACTCGGTCGGCCACCGGCAAACAAAAGGCCTTGAGGAATTTGTCGTTATCTATCTACCCGTCATGCAACCAACGTGTGTGTGTGTGTGTGTGTGTGTGTGTGTGTGTGTGTGTGTGTGTGTGTGTGTGTGTGTGTGTGTGTGCGCGTGCGTGTGCGTGCCTTGCATGGTTTCCGCCGCCATTAGTGTGTGAATGTGTGTGAATGGGTGAATGTAATCTATGTAAAGCGCCTTGGATAAATGTGCTATATAAATGCACCATTTACCATTTATGGAGTGCTGAGTGACGTGTGTTGTATCATGAGTTTGTGAATGTAACCTTTACTGCACCTAAAATATTTGTGTCCCTGTATGCTTTCCCTGTGTGTGGACATAAATAAATTGTTAAACTGTGCACGCGCCTGTGCATGTGTGTGAGTGCGTGCAAAAAGCATGCAATTCATAGGAAAAATGAAAAACATATAGCAAAACACACGCAATGTAATTAACTCACTGGCTTGATTACCTGTAATCATCTCCAATTGTTTTAGAAGACATTCCCTCCAACGCCACAGGAGTGACAAGAGACTGACAGAATGAAAGACAACTTTAAAAAAAATGCATTATCAGACTTATTTTGATCAATTATGATCAGATGATGAATGAATTGTGTTTTTTTTTTTTTTTTTTTTTAAAGTTTAGGATTAACATAGCATCAGACCACACTATCCATTTAGCATTTATATGTTGGCAAAAATGGCAGATCTACAAGCTCTACAATAATTTTAGCGAATTGTCATTTTGTGACTTATTGGATGGAAAATGTTCACCTATTATTATGACATGGCCAAAATCAGTATGGGAGGTTGCCAGTGGAAGCGTGTCCACACCGTGGGGCCTCACTGTGTCTCAGTGTCTCCTCCTCCAAGCCGTTGGCTTGTGGTGTAACTCCAGACCTCGCTGTCCTCCACGCCGTTAATTGATTTGGAAATCTATTTAGTGCGATGCAGATCCATTTTAACCAGGAAGCAATGAGAACAGCGAGGGTCATGGGAATGGGATGGAGGGAGGGAGTGGGAGGGTGGGGGAGGGGGGCGGGGCGGGGTGTAATTGCATGTTGTTTTAGATAACAAACAAACAAAACCTCATTTTGTGTTTGCCGCTTGTCTGTGCCGGAGGCTAACAGGAGCACTCCCTTGTGTCTATTCAAGTATGTAATCTTTTAATTGGCTCCCATGAAAAAAATAAAAATAAAAAATCACTCCAAGTAACTGCAAACGAGGTGGGAGGGGTACGTGGTGGATGAGGTACTGTATACTCTGATTGTTTCAAGTTGGTTTAAAAATGTTTTAAAGTTTTTTTTAAGTAAAAGTATCAACACCATAACCTAAACAAAAAAAAGTAAGTAATAATAATTCAAATCTACAAAGCAATAATTTCATAACTCAAGTTTTCAAATAATTGTAGTGGAGTAAAAGTACAATATTTGCCTCTGACATGTAGTGGAAAATCAGTATTGAAAATCGTTAACACTCTATTATAAAGTACCTCAAAATTACACTTAGTACTTGAGTAAATGTACTTACTTAGTGCCCACCACTGGGACAGGGGGACAGGGGGACAGGGGGATGGGATGATGAAGGCAAGAACGTAAACAGCATCTTCTTTTGTGCACCACAAGCGTCTGTACATTGTTGCACACACATCTCCCCCAATAAGCGTGTGTGCAGCACTGCACAGCTCTGAAGAACATTACACCAAACCCGATAAACAGAAGATCTCCGTTTGAATACTGAAAGATGTGTCGTTGTGAGACAGATTGCTTTTGGCTGTGGAGGTTCGTTGGATTGATGTGAGCCCCAGAGCGAATCTGTCTTTTTTTCCCAAATGAGCTTTCCCCATTTAAATTGGCCATCCTTCAACCTCTCATTATAGCACAGTATTTTATGTATTTATTTATAAAATTATTATTTCTTTTTTTCTCATTTAATTGCTCCCTGTTGTACCACATGTCATGCAATTCAGAGGTAATGCATTTAACACGGTGGGATTATTTTTAATTATTGGTGTCTTCTAACACTGGGAACTTGGAGACAAATAAAACATGGTCTTTTTTTAACACATTACACTGTCAGGTATTCTGTATTCATTCATTAATTGTTCCGCCATTGGTTTTCAGTGAAGGCGGATGTAAACAAACGCTGTGTAGAGTGGCGGACGATCATTATTTTCATTCACCGGGATTTTGTTTTTCTTCTTTTATTTAGTTATGGACTGGTCCGTTGAATAAAGCTTGTTTTGACCAAAAACGCAACCTGGGAAAAGAATTAGAGATTTGCATTTTCGTACAAATGTTTACATTGAGACAGAGTTTCAAAAGCATTTGTGGGCTATTATAGTTTCCTGATCATCACCCTATAATAACACACACTTTCTGATGGCACCCATTTTCTTCTTTGTTGGATATAAGCCAAGTCTTCTAATGTGTGATTAGAATAGATTCAGATAACAGAGGCATGGTACCATGGGAGCACTACTGACATCCATACCATCAGAGGCATGGTACCATGGGAGCACTACTGACATCCATACCATCAGAGGCATGGTACCATGGGAGCACTACTGACATCCATACCATCAGAGGCATGGTACCATGGGAGCACTACTGACATCCATACCATCATACTGCTGGTACCATGGGAGCACTACTGACATCCATACCATCATACTGCTGGTACCATGGGAGCACTACTGACATCCATACCATCATACTGCTGGTACCATGGGAGCACTACTGACATCCATACCATCATACTGCTGGTACCATGGGAGCACTACTGACATCCATACCATCATACTGCTGGTACCATGGGAGCACTACTGACATCCATACCATCATACTGCTGGTACCATGGGAGCACTACTGACATCCATACCATCATACTGCCCTTAATTGCTTATTTCTTTAGCGTGTGTGTGTGTGTGTGTGTGTGTGTGTGTGTGTGTGTGTGTGTGTGTGTGTGTGTGTGTGTGTGTGTGTGTGTGTGTGTGTGTGTGTGTGTGTGTGTGTGTGTGTGTGTGTGTGTGTGTGTGTGTGTGTGTGTGTGTGTGTGTGTGTGTGTGTGTGTGTGTGTGTGTGTGTGTGTGTGTGCGTGCGCAGTGTTAGTGGCTGATTGACTACCAGCTATGCTATAGTGTGAGTTTGTGACTGTCTGAGGAGGGAAGCCTGGTCTGTGTTGATAAATCGCCCATGTGATCCGGTCGAGACGTGGTTTCGTTTATAAAAGTGTAAAAAAAAAACTTGGCGTCGCTTTCTTTTGGTCCATCCATCCGCCAGGCTGTGGACTATTAAAGCTGGCTGTAAAAGCTTCCCCTGGGGGAACCCGGACCCCACTTTGAGAATCAGCACTTTAGCAGAGCTTCAGTGTTCTTTCAATGCCAGAGAGAATCTTTGTCTTTTTAGATTTCCAATATAGCTGTCACTGTTGAACTTTCACTGAGGCCAATAACAGAGGTACACACAGTCTCGAGTCATGGAGCAAGCATGACACGACATGACATAATACACAACATAACATGACATGACATTTTACAAGCATGCCATGAAATGGAATGACATGCTGTATGGCCGTGTGTTTCCCAACGTGGGGTCCAGGGACCACCAGGGGTCCAAATACAGACCCAGTCTGTAACTCTGAGAGCGTATGAATGGACAAGATGGACAAATTGTACACTCTCAGAGTTAAATACACGCTGAGGATTTTTACAGTGTAGATTGGGGTCCAAAGTATAAAGGAAACAACCTTGATTCATTTACACTGTTCATATTAAGTTGGAGACCATTAAAATGCTCAAAGTCCCCCTCGTGCACTTGGCGGATCTGTGGCTCTATTTAAAGCCTGACATTATTGCATTTTCTTCCCTGCAGTAATTACAGTTTTCTCAAGAAGTAATTTTGCTTTGTTTTTCCGGCTATGTCTAATGTCAACAAAAATGTCAGCTTTAATGACTTCTCCCCCGGCATGAATCGCATGATAATACCGCAGAATGAATGTCAGTGATGTTGAAATAGCAGACTGCACTCAAGTGTGGAGGAACTACTCAAGTGAAATGTCACGTCAAGTGTGTGTGTGCGTGCGTGCGCACGTGCGTGCGTGCGTGCGCACGTGCGTGCATGCGTGTGTGCGTGCGTGCGTGTGCATCAACTTGACATTTACTGTACAACAATCACAATTAGATTATAACTTCACAGGTCAATTTTTTTTCTCACAATTTTTTTCTAACCCATTTTTTCACCCTGTGCCAATTGCCTAAAGCTGTCATGCTGGGCGCTATACACTCTCCCTCCACCAACCTGGGGAGAGCTCCGAACTGAGCTCATGCTTCCTTCAATGCATGAGGCTACATGAGGCCGGGAGTTTCCCCCCCTGTGACATACTTCACAGGTCATAATGTGATGTTGCGTTTCAGAATTGACACATTAAAGGACGTTTGGTCTAATAATGCTCATTTAAGGTACCAATGTTGTACTTAGAGGAGGGCTGTGGACAGAAACCCGCTTCAACCAGGGCATCATCAATACAAAATAACGTGCCTAACGTCAACGCTGATTTCGGTACTGTCCACAGCGCTCCTATGAGACACAGGCCGAGTAGGATTTATTTTGAAAAGCTTTTTTTATCATGAGCATTAGTGACGACCACTTATATGAAGATGGGGACATGAGTGGCATTCCGTCACCCAGCCATTCCATGGGGGGGAGGGGGGGGGGGGGGGGCGTGTGTGTGTGTGCGTGCGTGCGTGCATGTGTGTGTGTTATTTCGGCAAAGTCAGTGATGTGATAAAAGGCATTTTTCTTACTCACACCCTTGGGTTAACTGAGAAAGAGAGCATTGAAGTGAGAGGTGTGCGCGTGTGTGTTACTACTTGTGGGTTCTCCCACAAATATAACTATCACGGACTGGCCAGAAGCAAAGATTTTAGTTAAAAAGTTTTTATATACACATACACACAGCACAAATTTAGCACGAATATATATACGCACAGCACGAATTGACACGTTATGAGCTTGTAGATCTGCTATTTATTTTAATACATTAATGCTTAAAGTGGTTCAAACCTAAAATGAAACGGATGCTTTCCCGGTTTCAATGGGTTAAAAAAAATGAAAATTCAACCACATCTCAGTCCTGCAAAGCACAAGAGTTCTTAAAAAGTTCTATACCTTGAGTCAATGTCACTGTGGAAGTATAAGGTGGCGAACTTAAAAGAGGGTCCAAGGCAGCTCTGTCCAGTAGAAGTAGAAACATCCTTTATTTCATTGATTAGTTTAAATATTAAAAACAAGGGTTTAAAAACACGACCAACGCGTTTCGGCCTGCATGGGCCTTCATCAGGGTCAACTAAAGATGACTGTTTGACACGTCATTAAGTAGTGCCAGTAATCAGCATCTCATTAGATCACATGACTACATCATCATCATCAGAATAATGCAGAAACGACAAACACCTGGGTGTGCACACCTAACTATTACAGCTCATTAGCAAACTGAAATTTACGTACAAAAACCAGAGAATAATCACATGTAAATACAGTATATAAATGGAGAAAAACAAAAAAGGAAAAATAAAAATAGTATAGTATAAAGTATAAAGTATAAATGTTGGTATGTAGTACTATGTATGAGGATGGAGGAGAGGAATAGAGAAGTCACTGTAGTAAGAACGGAATTTTTACAAAAAGGGAGAGAAATCAACGTCATCATTTAGGCCGGGGAGTACTGTAGCTTTCAGAGTGACTATCCAAAATGTCTCTCTTTGGAGGAGTTGTTTTAGTCTGTCTGCAGATTACATGATGGTTAAATGTTCACTATAATAATCATTTCATAAAGAGGTGTCCAAACACCTGCTGTAAGAGTCAACCCGAGGAGTGATCATTTCCACTTTTGTGCAATTCTACAATAATTCATGGATACACATGCATTTAGCCTGAGAAACAATGTTTTTCCATAAAATAAAATTGACATAGGCCTGATGAACAATAGTGCCATTTGCAAAATACAGTTTTCTTCACAATGAGTAACTCAATAAACATACCAAATAGCGGAATAATTGAAATAAGTTAGATTAGTTAGTTAGTTAGTTAGTTAGCTTTAGATTACATTTAAAACATAACATCACGGTGTCACTGGTCTATCCTGCTTTCAGAGCCCCTTGAAGCACGGCAGCTTCCCAGCTTTGTGCATGTAGAGCACAGGATGAACAAACCCTGATGTCACGGCTAATGAATATGTGATCTGACTTGCAACGTTGGAACGTTTCTGAAGTCGAAACACAACATTGGGAATGTAGCACATTATAGTGACTGACATTACCACCAAGCTGATCAGTATAATCCTAAAAGCTCTTCTCTTCAGGCCGTTTCCCTCCCCGCCGTCCCTCTGGCCTTCTCCTGGTCCGGGCTGTTTCAGAGCCCTGAGGACCGCGAGGCAGCAGAAACACACCACAGAAATGCACGCGGCGCAAAAGCCCAGAATGACGTAAGACAGCACTGTTGTTGACCAAAACCTGAACGAGCCGCATGCAAGCCCGATCAGCCAGACAACGCAGCAGCAGGCCGCTTTGTACCAAAGATGTTTGTACCTGAGAAACACCACGGGGTGAACCACCGCTATGTAACGCTCCACACAGATGCAACACTGGAACAATGGGACAGAGAAGAAGAAAACAACCTCATAAAAAAAACTCTGAACTCTTAGCAAAATTAAGTCTTGTATGTAGAGCCATACAAAGTAAAAGACAGAGATGAGGTCAGAGAGGATCACAGATACAATCAGGTTGAGATAAAAGAACTCTGAGGCTATCGTCCCACCAGCTCCACTCAGTATCAGCCACAGAGCGCAGCTGTTGATGGGGAGACCCAGGAGGACGTTGATAGAGATCATAACAATTGGTTGGATGGAGAAGTTGGTGCCATTCCCCACCGTGTCGTTCATGTTAAGACTCTGGGTTTGCCCTGTGACTGGTACAGAAGAGACAACAACACATAATGGCTGGATTTGAGTGCAGTTGACTGGATAAAGCAATGACACAACTAAACATCTTAAACAGCTCTTCTCAACGTTCTTCTGAAACAACATCTATCCTAATGAACAGTGAACACAAGGTTAAGGTGATCTCACGTTTCAGATACCAGCAGAGTGTCTCGGAATACTGAGTTGGGTGTTTTGGTGAAGTCGTCTCTTCTCCCGACGGTCACTTTCTGCCTGATGATATACTCTGAAAAGGCCCAAGAGGAGCTGCTTGACTCCCAAGTGGTGTGGACGGCAGACAGAAGAAAAATGCTGTACTCTCTACTTTGCCTCCTCTAACTATTCCTTTCCCCCCCTCCTCCTTCCACTTCCGTATTGTTTGTTGCACACCTGCGCTCACACGCATTTTCATATTGCCTTTGATGTGTATTCCATGGAAATTTATATTTAATCGCCCGGACAGTCGTTATACAAACTTTACCCTTAAGTCGGATAATCTTTGGCAACAACAATGTGGCAATAATTTGTTTAGCACACTCCCATGTAGTCTTAAATGGCCCTGCAGTTTAAAGGGATATTTCGCTTTCATTTGGGCTTTTGTGAGCACCCCAGACAGATTTTAAGTTTAGATATTTGATGTTCACATTTCTAACAGACATGCCCCCATTCCTATATGTGTACAAAAGTATTGGTATCAAAATGTAAAGTATCAAAAGTAGAAAGTACTCATTATGCAGAATGTCCCATTTCACAAGTTTTCAAATGAATAAAATGTATAAATGGTGCATTTATATAGCGCCTTTATCCAAGGCGCTGTACAGAGATTGTGCATTACATTCACACATTCATACACCGATGCTTGAGGAAACCATGCAAGGCACCAACCTGCACATCGGGAGCAATTAGGGGTTCAGTGTCTTGCTCAAGGACACTTCGACACTAACTCTGGGGGAGCCCGGGTACGAACTGGGAACCTTGCGGTTGCCATCCGGTCACTCTACCCCTGAGCCACTGCGAGCCCTATAAAAAAACGTTGAAAGTAGCAGATCTACAAGCTCACAATTTGTCACATCGCGACATATTGTGAGCTTGTGATGTGAGTTGTCTTTTGTGGTCTATTTGTGGTTCTCATGGGGGTGGGAGGACTGGGGAGTGTATAGGCCTTCAAAGTTAAATCTAGATTGATATTGTGCTGATCAGATCACTGAGTTATGTCCATCTGAAGTGTTAAACACTATGCCAAGTTTGGTGCGGATCTGATGGTGTTGATCGGAGTCATTGCTTTGTTTGCGCCATTGATGCTCCATTGATGATCGGGCACCAGCTAGTAAGCTTGTAGATTGCCAATTTTCACTATATTTGTAATAGGGCAAAGTGTTGTTAAGGTAAAACCTGTTTACTGCTGATTTTTGAGGTTTTTTTAATATAGTTTGTCTTTGTCTTGATGTCTTAATGCTTATTTATGTAAAGCACATTAATTGCATTAAACTTGCCTCATCTTGCTTTTTTTGCCACCCTCAAGTGTTTTTACTAAAATATTACGTTTATTTATTTGACATGGACATCCAAATCACACTGCATCAACCAGATGCATTGTTTGAAGTACAAGCACCTGTGTGCGACATTCAAATAATTATGGTCGTGGTGCTCCATGAAGCAGAAACTACCACCATTCATTCACTAATGGCTTTTCAATGCAAAACTGTGTCCCGGACATCAAAGTAATTTGAACTGAAGCCAGTCTCATTGGAGCTGCGTGCGTGCGTGCGACGTGCGTGTGTGCGTGTGGTCCTGGGTGAAAAGGCTGCAGGTTGTTTGTTCAGCGTCCAAGAGAGATTGCTCTGGCACACCAGTCGTCATAAGAGGACGGATTGAATCTGCAGAAAAACACAGGATATTTCAAATATTCACAGTAGGCCTATATCGTATATTTCAGTCTGATGCTAACTTAAACTGTATACTGCTGGTATACTGTATATTACAGTGCCAGGCTGTTGTTCCACTACAATGATTTGAGAAAGCAGGAGAACACTGCTGCTGTGTTCTCCTCGGGCCAGTCATGTAATGATCTGGGTCTGCCATCCCTACTGACCACCACCTCCCAGAGGTACCATTACTGCCCCTCTCCTTTCCATCAGCCCGTCACTACAGGGGACAACCAAATACTGATGTATTACCTTTCTGCTGGCACTTCTAGCTAAAACTCCTACAATCCTACAATTCACCCGTACCATAGCCTTAAGTGTCCATTATTGGATTATTGGTCCCTGGACCCCTGTGTGTGTGTGTGTGTGTGTGTGTGTGTGTGTGTGTGTGTGTGTGTGTGTGTGTGTGTGTGTGTGTGTGTGTGTGTGTGTGTGTGTGTGTGTGTGTGTGTGTGTGTGTGTGTGTGTGTGTGTGTGTGTGTGTGTTACCCATTGATGGACTTTTCTCATCACTTTAATATTGCACATACAATGAAATTGTATACATTGCATGGCCTTGCTTAAACTAAATGTGTACTCTGTCTCTGACTTTGCAAAACAAACAAATATTTATTAATTTGTTTGTTTACTTGTGTGTTGGTTGTTGTTTTTTTTGCTTGTTTCCTTCTCTTTTTTTTTAGCAGGGCACCACAAAGCAACAAAGCAATTACGCTTTGGTCACCATCACTCAAATGGCCAGCAGTGCCATGGTGTGTATTACCATAGACATAGAAAGGTAGACGCCTCCTTCGGCCTTTTTAAAACCATGTGGGTTGAGAAAAATGAACTTACTGAATGTAACTTTTAACCAAGTCAACCAACTTGACGTCCGGTGTGAGAGAAGGCGTTGTTTCCTCGTCGGTCGACGGTGCTCATTTGAATTATTATTGAAAGTATTCATTCCAGTCATGACGAACATAGGCTACCCGATACTACCATAACATGGAGATCATAACGATGTATCCCCTCATGGAACCTGAACACCTACTGTACAGTAGATCACCTACTGTACAGAGATCATAACGATGTATCCCCTCATGGAACCTGAACACCTACTGTACAGTAGATCACCTACTGTACAGAGATTATAACGTTGTATCCCCTCATGGAACCTGAACACCTACTGTACAGTAGATTATAACGTTGTATCCCCTCATGGAACCTGAACACCTACTGTACAGTAGATCACCTACTGTACAGAGATCATAACGATGTATCCCCTCATGGAGCCTGAACACCTACTGTACAGTAGGTCATAACGATGTATCTCCTCATGGAACCTGAACACCTACTGTACAGTAGGTCATAACGATGTATCCCCTCATGGAACCTGAACACCTACTGTACAGTACTACCATAACATGGAGATCATAACGATGTATCCCCTCATGGAACCTGAACACCTACTGTACAGTAGCACGTGTCGTCCCCTCATGGAACCTGAACACCTACTGTACAGTAGCACGTGTCGTCCCTTCATGGAACCTGAACATCTACTGTACAGTAGCACGTGTCGTCCCTTCATGGAACCTGAACACCTACTGTACAGTAGCACGTGTCGCAGGACGGATGTTTCCAGACCTGGCAGTGTCAGTTCTGTGGTCCAAACATTAAATTCTCAATGACAATGAGTGGAGAATTTCATATTGTAAAAATAGTGTAAAATGTACGTCATAGTCATAGTGTAAACACAAACATTGCATAACACAAACATTGATGACGAAGGTGAGGACGCAAATTGTGATTGGCCGGAATGAGATGGTGTATGATAATGTACGATGATAAGAGCGCCTCTCACTTCACACGGGTGAAGTGAGTATTTTCTTTTTTTTTCATTTTTCTCCCCAATGTAGTTGTTATGCAAAATATTTCCTCTATATATTTCACTGTGTTGTCATGTCATACTGATTCACCTACCATTTAGGAGCAGAAGCTTCATCCCGCTGAACGCACCCCCAGTCCGTAGGACAATGAGCTGTCCTACCACGGGACAATGTGTTCATATAGACTCGACAAGACAGGATGCACCCCGGTGGATTCCAACCGCTACACTCCGCGGCGGTGGACAGGTATTCACCACTGCGCCACCAGAGTGCCTCCAACCAGTTGTAAAGACTATAGACTATTTTACATATAAGGTCTATCTTGGATTGGACAGATGTCCAGACGGACGGACGGCCGGCCGTTGGTTCTCAAACTTTAACATTAAAGTTCTCAAACGTTTAGACTAAGGGGTCCAATTGGTTACCTCAAGTAACCTTGATGAGGTTCAAAATTGACCCTGGGCCCCACTTTGAGAACCACTGGTTTACACAATCAAACAAGAACCCGTGTCCACCTGTCTTGTACTCTCATTGGCTGTAGCACATCTGGCTCCCAGCGCTGCATGGTATCAACCCAACTCATGTGATTTCCAGTCACATAATGCTAAACATATCAAACCTGCGGGATATCTGGAGATGCCCTGGGATGCCATCTCCGAGCGCTATAGAATCACACTCGGCTCGCATGTTTGAACCCTTGGTGAGCAAAGTGGTAGACCACCAAACTGGGTTGCTTCTGAAGGTAGAAAGAAGAATGTATAGGATGTCTGCACACCGTTCTTAAGCTCCCAGTAGTATTTTATTTAGGATTCAATGTTTCGACCCCATCGGGTCTTCATCAGGAAGATGAAGACCCGATGGGGTTATTTTGGATCTTCTTATCTCATTGCTTCTGAAGGTAACATTTTTACTAGGGATGTCCCGATCACGTTATTTTGCTCCCGATCCGATTCCGCTCATTTGATTTTGAGTATCTGCCGATACCGATTATTCCCGATCCGATATTTATATTTATGTTGGACACATCATATCACAATAGTACAATATCCAAAATCACAGACAATATCCAGTCTAATATCATGATATGGATATAATATTGATACTAGGGATGTCCCGATCATGTGTCTTTGCTCCCGATCCAATTCCGATAATTTATAAATGGCGTGATCGGCCCCGATTTCCAATCACGTGATGGGATCGGTACAACCCTAATTTTTACCTAATTGAATCGAGATCTGCCGCACTCACTCACTCACTCACTGACTATCAAGCAATCAATCAATCAATCAAATCTAACTTTGTCACATGATAGTTACAAGGAACTAGTGGGTGAAATTATTGTGCAGGCTCTGAACATGGCAGTCAAAGGAAGAGTAAGTATAGGCAAGAGAAAATGAAATATAGAGGAAGGAAATATAGAGAGAGGTGGTTCTGTAGTTGCAAATTCCTCTTAGCCAAAGCCTCTTTTTGTCCAGCCAGTCCCTGTATCTCCTTGTTCAATTTCTCTTTCTCTTTATCCCATTTCTCCACCATTGACACATGAACAACTTTGGTTCTCATTTGTTCCTGGGTACAGTGAAGTTGGTTTCTCAGCACATTCTTAGCCAGAGACTCCTTTTCTCCATCTTGTCCCTGTCTCTCCTTCTCCCATTCACCCTGCTTTTTTGTAAGTTCATCCTTGGTGAGGTCCAGCTGGTTCTGGAGATGCCCATTCCTCTCAGCCAAAGCCTCCATTTCTCCAGCAAATGCCTCTTTCTCCTTTCCCCGTTTCTCCTCCTCCATTAACCAAAGAGTATCTTTGGTTCTTATTTCTTCCAGGATGAGGTCCAGTTGGTTCTGGAGATGCATATTCTTCTTAGCCAAAGGCTCCATTTCTCCAGCAAATCCCTTTTTCTCCTCTTCACATTTTTTAGGTTGGTTCTGGAGTAGCCCATTCATCTTAGCCAAAGCCTCCATTTTTCTAGCGAAAAGAAAACATTTGGTTCCCATTTCTTCCATGGTGAGGTCCAGTTGGTTCTGGAGATGCCCATTCCTCTCAGCCAAAGCTTCAATTTCTCCAGCGAATCTCACTCTCTCCTTTCCCCATTTCCCCTCCATCTTTAACCAAAGAGCATCTTTGGTTCTCATTTTTTCCAGGGTGAGGTCCAGTTGGCTCTGGAGTTGCCCATTCTTCGTAGCCAAATCCTCCATGTCTCCAGGAAATCCATTTCTTTCTTTTCCCCATTCAATCTTTTCTTTTATGAAATGATCATCTTTGGTTTTCATTTCTTTCTGGGTGCGGTCCAGTTGGTTCCGCAGTTCCGCAGTGGTGAGGTCCAATTGCTTCTGGAGTTGCTCATTCTTTGTGGCCAAAGCCTCCATTTCTCCAGCAAATCCCTCTTTCTCCTTTCCCCATTTCTCCTCCTCCATTAACCAATGAGTCTCTTTGGTTCTCAGTTCTTCCTGGGTGAGGTCCACTTGGTTCTGCGGTTTCCCATTATTCTTAACCAAAGCTGCATTTTCTTGTCTCTCCTTCCCCCATTGGGCCTGCTCGATTAGCAAATGATTATATTTGGCTCTCAGTTGTTCCTCATTGTTCTGGAGTTGCCCAAGCTTCTTAACAATCTTCTTAACCAAATCCTTCAAAGACTCCCTTTCTCCGGTTAGTCCCTCTCTCTCTTTCAGCCATTTCTGCATCTTTATTAACCAAAGAGAATCTTTGTTTCCCAGTTCTTCCGGGGGGAGCTGGGGGTTGTTCTGCAGTCGGACATTCTTCTTAACCAAAGCTTCCATTTCTCCAGCCAGTCTCTCACTGTCTCTCCAAAAGTAATGTCAGATGTTTTTAAAATACAAAGAACGTTCTACACTAAGATACAAATTACACTCAAATTCACATGTGTCCCACACTCCAGAAGGTTGGAAGTAACCATTTATTACATTCTGATATTCTGTGGGGTGTGACAACACAGATGTTGCACAAACCATTGTCCAAATATGGATATCAGGACAACCTACATTGGTGGAATGAAGTCCTAGTTTCTTTCCTGCTAGCTCATTTACTGCCAAGGACGACTTTTGCGCTAGCCCCTCCTATGCCAACACAAACATGATGATTTGATTGGCTGATCACCCCATAGCGATGATTTGATTGGCTGATCACCCCATAGCGATGATTTGATTGGCTGAGCTCAGTTGAGGATAAAAATGAGGGCAGAAAATAAAAGTGATTGGCCGGAATGACATCAGGCTGAGAAAAGGTGCCTCAATTCGGCAATAGTGAAATGGCAGAAAATGATACATTATATTTTGTTTTTGTGTTTTTTTATTTTTATATATTAACACAGTTCGAATGTTGAAGGTTTTCATTCTAACAGATAGTTGATTTAGAGTTATGAAATGGTTACATTTATTTGGCAAAATAGCTGTTTTTTTGGGTATTTGTGCTTGTGGGGCGGAGAGGTGCAGGCTCCAAGATTTGCATATGGTTTCGATTGGTCTTTGGAATGCATTGTCCTCTAGTTTCACGCTCTGAGCACCGCCCATTAGTACAGCGCGCTTGTGTGTTTGTGAACACAGTATTCTTCAACATGGCTATAGTAACTCGATATCTTGTGTGTTTGTGAACACAGTATTCTTCAACATGGCTATAGTAACTCGATATCTTGTGTGTTTGTGAACACAGTATTCTTCAACATGGCTTATAGTAACTCCATATCTTGCATGGTTCACAATTTGAGTGGAGGAGCATTTTGGATTTTATACACGGTGGCAGTAACTCTGAGGGCAGTATTATGCGTGTCTTAAGTACCAGGTCTTATTACTTAACTTAAGACCTGGAGGTGTGATCAATGCCATTTGGCTATTCTGAGTGGCCAAACAGCATTGACCACGCATCCAGGTCTTAAGTTAAGTCATAAGACCTGGTACTTAAGACACGCATAATACTGCCCTGAGTGTCTCTCGGAGTGTGTGTTCTGAGTCTGACGTGTACTGTACGTGTTTTAATAGCCATCTGTTGTCTGCAATTGACGTATATCTGTAAACCCGAATACAAATGTATAAAGTATACATTCTCACATTTCCAGGGCGTGGTCCTAGTTTTAAAACGTAGTGGATCCATTGAAAGTACAACATTTTCTTTCCTCCTTCCATAACAGTCTTAAAGGAGAAATCCACACCAAAACCCTATAGCGGCTAGAAGGTCCAGGGAAAGTCCTACATTGTAGGACTAGTAGCATGCCAAGTTTGTGCTATTGCCATTGAGAATGCATTGGGCGTTTAAGTTAAATAACTCAGAAACTACAAATCATTTCAAAGTAAAAAGTTCCAGCATGTGTCTCCACAGTAAGCTGAATTATAAAATGTGTGAATAGAGTTTCTAGGTGAAAGTAATTTTTTGACGTGCCATAGAGCTGCCATTGAGCCCCATTATACATTTCTCAAATTTGAAAGCACTATATTTCTAAAACTATGAAACATTTCAAAGATTTCTTTTCAGGCAAACATGTCCAACCTAAATAGGTTTGACTGGGGTTTCTAGGTGTAAGTATGTAGGACTAGTAGCATGCCAAAGTTTGTGCTATTGCCATTGAGAATGCATTGGGCGTTTAAGTTAAATACGGGGAGGAAATATGACAGCAAACTGCCTGTCATATTTTCTCCCTATTCCAAAGCCCCCCAGGTACATTATATATTTAAACTATTTTCAGCAATGGTACACTTATTTTTTCAGTGGGTATATCTTGTTGAGCTGGTCATTTTGAAAGTAGATCTCACGTCATAAATGTGTGGGCACCCCTGTTCTAGCCCCTAGGATGACCCGAGGCCCACCACTTAAAAACCACATGCTACAGTGCCCAAATCTGAATTTAGGTGCTCAAATGAACTCAAACTGAAGCAATTCAGTAAAGGCCAACACTTCCTCCTGGGGTCATTTTAGGGGCTGGGACCTCCAGTAAAAGGCCTAAATACTCTCCAAGAGTTGGGGAACAACATATCAAGAGAGTGGAGTGGTAGGCCCTTGGATTGACCCAGGACCAGTGATTAAATGTACCCCACTGAAAAATAGCAGATCTACAAGCTCGTAGCGTGGCACTCGGTGCCGCACTACGAGCTTGTAGATCTGCCCAAAGTTGAAGGGCTTCAACCTTGGGTACTGGGTAGCTGAAGTTGAAGCTCTGCCCTTCAACTTTGGGCACTTTTACATGTAGGCTGACCCAAAGTTGAAACAGTTGCAAGGGGGACATCTTTGGGCATGGGGTCCTCATCGTTGGATATGTTGTTCCCACAACCAAGAAGAGTATTTTACCCTTTACTGGAGGTCCTAGGCCCTAAAATGACCCCATGAGGAAGCGTTGACCTTTACTGAATTGCTTCAGTTTCAGTTCATTTGACCACCTAACTTCAGATTTGGGCATAATTACACCATTGCTTCAGTTTCAGTTCATTTGACAACCTTCTTTCAACTTTGGGCACTTTTACATGTAGGCTGACCCAAAGTTGAAACAGTTGCCAGGGGGACATCTTTGGGCCTGGGGTCCTCATCATTGGATATGTTGTTCCCACAACCAAGAAGAGTATTTTACCCTTTACTGGAGGTCCTAGGCCCTAAAATGACCCCATGAGGAAGCGTTGACCTTTACTGAATTGCTTCAGTTTCAGGTAATTTGACCACCTAACTTCAGATTTGGGCACCCTAACATGTGGTCTTTAAGTGGTGGGCCTGTGGTCATCTTAGTGGCTAGGAGGTCCAGTGAAAGGCCTACATACTCTCCCAAGATGGAGGAACAACATTTTACAATCTGGGAACCCTAGGCCTTTGTATGGCTACAGTGCGACTGGTTCAATCCGACCCTAAATCTAGGCATAAGACGTGACACCTCAAAGTGGGGTACATTGCATCCACTGGTCAATCCAAGGGCCTACCACTCCACTCTCTTGATATGTTCTTTCCCAACTCTTGGAGAGTATGTAAGCCTTTCCCTGGACCTTCTAACAGGGAAAGTCCTACATTGTAGGACTAGTAGCATGCCAAAGTTTGTGTTATTGCCATTGAGAATGCATTGGGCGTTTAAGTTAAATAACTCAGAAACTACAAATCATTTCAAAGTAAAAAGTTCCAGCATGTGTCTCCACAGTAAGCTGAATTATAAAATGTGTGAATAGAGTTTCTAGGTGAAAGACATTTTTTGACGTGACATAGAGCTGCCATTGAGCCCCATTATACATTTCTCAAATTTGAAAGCACTATATTTCTAAAACTTAAACTATGAAACATTTAAAAGATTTATTTTCAGGCAAACATGTCCACCGTAAGATGAACCTAAATAGGGTTGAATGGGGTTTCTAGGTGTAAGTATGTAGGACTAGTAGCATGCCAAAGTTTGTGCTATTGCCATTGAGAATGCATTGGGCGTTTAAGTTAAATACGGGGAGGAAATATGACAGCAAACTGCCTGTCATATTTTCTCCCTATTCCAAAGCCCCCCAGGTACATTATATATTTAAACTATTTTCAGCAATGGTACACTTATTTTTTCAGTGGGTAGATCTTGTTGAGCTGGTCATTTTGAAAGTAGATCTCACGTCATAAATGTGTGGGCACCCCTGTTCTAGCCCCTAGGATGACCTGAGGCCCACCACTTAAAAACCACATGCTACCGTGCCCAAATCTGAATTTAGGTGCTCAAATAAACTCAAACTGAAGCAATTCAGTAAAGGTCAACACTTCCTCCTGGGTTCATTTTAGGGGCTGGGACCTCCAGTAAAAGGCCTAAATACTCTCCAAGAGTTGGGGAACAACATATATATCGAGAGAGTGGAGTGTTAGGCCCTTGGATTGACCCAGGACCAGTGATTAAATGTACCCCACTGAAAAATAGCAGATCTACAAGGTCGTAGTGTGGCACTCGGTGCCGCACTACGAGCTTGTAGATCTGCCCAAAGTTGAAGGGCTTCAACCTTGGGTACTGGGTAGCTGCAGTTGAAGCTCTGCCCTTCAACTTTGGGCACTTTTACATGTAGGCTGAACCAAAGTTGAAACAGTTGCAAGGGGGACATCATGGGCATGGGGTCCTCATCGTTGGATATGTTGTTCCCACAACCAAGAAGAGTATTTTACCCTTTACTGGAGGTCCTAGGCCCTAAAATGACCCCATGAGGAAGCGTTGACCTTTACTGAATTGCTTCAGTTTCAGTTCATTTGACCACCTAACTTCAGCTTTGGGCACAATTACACCATTGCTTCGGTTGCAGTTCATTTGACAACCTTCTTTCAACTTTGGGCACTTTTACATGTAGGCTGACCCAAAGTTGAAACAGTTGCCAGGGGGACATCTTTGGGCCCGGGGTCCTCATCATTGGATATGTTGTTCCCACAACCGAGAAGAGTATTTTACCCTTTACTGGAGGTCCTAGGCCCTAAAATGACCCCATGAGGAAGCGTTGACCTTTACTGAATTGCTTCAGTTTCAGTTCATTTGACCACCTAACGTCAGATTTGGGCACCCTAACATGTGGTCTTTAAGCCCTTTTCCTCCTCACGTGTGCTTTGAAGACCCTTTGCTTGTAAGTTTTTATGCTTTCGTTCCTGCGGTCGCTTCTCGCCCCTTAAGGCGTCTTACTGCATGGTTAGATCTTCTGTTGAAATTAGGCTAACTCATTGTCTCCACCAGGACGAAGGCATGGGGAGAGAGAATGTTTTGCACTCCGTCCGTGTGTGTGTGAGTCCGTGTGTGTCCGTCCGTCCGTTAACAGCTAATCTCCGGCACCGTTAACCCGGTCGATGCCAAATTTTGCACACACACTCCCTGGATGCCAACGATGAACCTCTGCCCCAAATGTTCCAGAACGGCCTGTTATAGTGCCAGCAGGAGGCCGACTTTAGAAAAACACATTTTTTGATATTACTCCTCCAGATTCTGTCCAAAAATCCCGCAAATTGTTGCACACTATCTCTATAGTCATGTGTTCAAGACAGATCTGTCCGATATTTCATATTCCATCCTAATTGGCTAACATTGGCTTTCAAAGTTTACAGTTTTGAACAAAAAGCCTTAAATCATGAACACAGCGTGCAATTTACGTGAAATCTTTCACAGACTTTCCTACTAGGCTGAGGAATATATCCCCCCTTTTCACATTGGCCTGTTATATTTGCAAAACACATTTTTGGAGAGAAAAAAATGCCTCAAATCATTCAATTGCCATCCAAGGCGTAAGAAGAAATGGCACCCTTTTCACATTGGCCAATTATAGCGCCACCAGGAGGCCACAACCTGACTTGCCCTGGTGGAGACCTGTGCCCCGAGGGGCACTTTATCTAGTTCTCTTTGAAATAAGAGCCGTCACGGTATGATACAAATTTACTACACTCAGTGTTTGGTTCTCTGATCTTGCTGAGAATATCTGTGTTTTTAAACAACACCTGAACGATTACAACAACAACATGCATAACGGTATGGCCAGGTTGCGCCAACTGATATTCTTGTGGCTTTACCAATGGATAGTTATGCTCAGTATGGGTATAAGGTTTTCAAAAAGCTGTGCAAACGTGTTGGGCCACTAGGGGGCGCCTTAGTGGTCTGTTTGCACAGACTCAAATATTGGATACTATATAAGGTATGGTTGAAAACCAAAATAATTGATAAAAGAGATTTTAGAACATACTAAAATTTTAGGAACAACGAACAACCAGAAAGGCATCGTTTTCAAGATGGCGTCCACGGTGGCTAAAATGAGCTAAAATGCCTATAAACTGGGATTTAATATGTAAAAGATCATAACAATTATGCACTTCATACCTACTTTTTGAATTTTAGCATGGTGTTAGGTATGGGCATAAGGTTTTCAAAAACCATTGCAAACTAATTTGGCTCGGCCCCTAGTGGTTGGTTTGCAATGAAACCACTATTAGATATGTCAGTATATGGTTGGAACCCCAAATAATTACCATTGGGTGTGCTAAATAACGTACTAAAACGGAAAATGAACAACTTGAAAGGCATCGTTTTCAAGATGGCGTCCACGATGGAGCTGCCGGGAGCGACGTCACACTGATAAGCATCAGCATGTGTGCGCAGGCCGGCAGCACAAGAACCCACCTCTCATAAGATTCAATGGAAAAGTTGCACTCGCGTGTAAAATATGCACCACCCGTGTGGAGGAAGAATGATTAGGATTTGTATTGTGATCTCTCACTCATGAAATATATAATCCATTGTTTTATGTTGTGTGTGAACTATAATAGCAATTCAAAACAGTCCTCAAAACCACACCTCCAGTCGCTGTCATAAAAACGGGAGGTGTGCTCATGATCACGGCAGCAGAGCCTGTTTGTGCACGGCTGCACGAGCACCTGCAGCCCATCAAGTATAATTGATGCTTCGTCATGCGATGGTGACGCGCACGCAGACCTCTAAGCTCACAACAGTCACATCCGCAATGACATGTGAGCTTGTAATCGGCTGTTCTCTCACTCTGTGTGCAATACTGTTGCACAATGACGTATAAATGTCTCCTAGAGTGCACTTCACTAGCCAACACACAAGAGAGGTTGAATGAGGTGAAACCTGCAGTGCTCCCCAAAACAACAGGTTTGGAGATCTGTTGGAAATTGATTACATGAAACCAGTCTCAATGTTTGTAAACAAATAATTGGTCTATATACATGTTTTAATAGCCATGCATCTGTTGTAGGAAACAAAAGAAAAAGGGACCTATACAAATATGTCCGTGACCCACAAATGGGTCCCGACCCACTGTTTGGGAACCAGTGATCTAAGGATGTGTGTACACTGAGACAGGTCATCAGGGTCGGGATTCTAAAGCATTCGATCAAATCTGAATCTATCAAATCTGCTTATCAAATGCTATATATAGTTAATTGGGGGGAGGCGGCAATTTCCTTTTTTATTCCACTCAAAACAAAATTGCTTTTGCCTGAGATGTTGAAATAAACATGATAGAAAGATTGCATTTGGCATTAAGGTTGACAACAATTTGCAGTCTTTGTGAAAGTGCTGCCTTTGCTGCAGCAGTGTTTTAATTTGAACTGTGTCACCATCGCTTCACACTGATTCTGAAAGTCACCCTCACTTCATACCAGTTCTGAAGGTTACTAAAGGTATTTCAAAGATATCAGCATTAATCTTACAGCACAGCTTGACCATTTTCCCTCCCAGTTAGTTTATATTTTGAAGACTGCCAATCCAGCAAATCATAAAAAAACAATAAAGGCCAGATTTGATACAAGAAGAATAAAACCTTTTCATCATTGTCAATCATGTCGCATCAGTTGCAGTTTTCACAATTACCAGTAACCATTGTTGGATTATGATCAAAGCCCTTCTTTTCGGTGGATTTAATTTTGATCACTTAATTTTGATTGCATCATCTTTTAAAAATCCATCAAAATAGTGTGAAATCCATCAAAAAGCATTTAAAACTTCAATTAAGATTTTAAAGGTCATTCCACAAGCTTGTACATCTATACAAAACAAATTTTGCGCGACACTATCACATGAAAAAATATAAAACAGGGCATTCATTTATTTCAGTAAAACACTGCCCGACAATGACAATATACATTCATAAACGTGACAACATACCCTGCGCACATACAGTAGGCCTGTGAGTGACACGTGCACGTTTCCCTACTTGATCATCAGCCTTTATGTCCTGGTGGGAAACTTGTTTATCTGACAGACATCACTTTAATGCACTTTAGAGAGAGAGAGAGAGAGAGAGAGAGAGAGAGAGAGAGAGAGAGAGAGAGAGAGAGAGAGAGAGAGAGAGAGAGAGAGAGAGAGAGAGAGAGAGAGACGCAGTGGTGGGGAAAGTACTCACATTTTAAAGTATAAATACTGCAAATAGAAATTCTCTGTTGCAAGTAAAAGTGTGGATTCAAAATTTACTTGAGTAAAACTACAAAAGCCTATAGGCATCCATATGGACTTAAAGTACTGAAAGTAAAAGTACCCATTTCAAATGTATACAAATCTTTTGAAAATAGACGCATTGTGAGCTTGTGGATCGGCATGGGCTGTCTGCACCCTAGATGAGTAGTAGTAAAAGTATTAGAAATCGTAAATTCTCAAGTAAAGTACAAATACCACAACATTGTACTTCAGTACTTGAATAATTGCACCACTGGACCCGGGAGACATTTGTGTTGTTGTTGTTGTTGTTTTGGTCAGGTTAATACTGCCTGTGTCCTCTCTCTCCTCCTATCTCTGATCCAGGCTTTCTTTCATCACTTCTTCCTGTCTTCCTCTGTTCACTCCATCCTCTCCTGTGTTTTATTCCTCTCGTCTAACTAAGCACCTGGCCAAAATGTTCCTCTCCTCCCCTTCTCCCTCTGTCCTAAGTAGCTTTTCCCCTATTCTCTCTCTCTCTCTCTCTCTCTCTCTCTCATTCGTGTTTGTTAGACCAGAGCAGAGAGAGCCTGATTGCATCTCCCAAATAAACGGCTGGATGATAAAGAGAGCATGGCAGCGCAATTGTGTGGGAGGAGAGGAGACGAGCCTCTCAGTCTGCACAGATAAGCACGTGTGTGTTTTAATAACAGAGAGCATAGGTTGCTGAGGTCACGGTGTCATCTGCCCCTGACCTACAGTACAGTAGACTGAGTAGTACAAATGTAGTACAAATGCACTACAACAAATGCGAGTACTGATTTTGTCACGAATGTGCTTCAAATAGGCACGCCCCTGCGGCTTGGGAGCTTGACAACCAGGCGTACACGCTGGTAATCTTTCAAATAGTAAAAAATAGCCCATCTACATTCTAGTCACCCAGTCAGGCAAAGCTGGAGTCTGCTGGTTATTAGCCTCGGAGACCATGCGTTTTGTTATCTGGTCATTGACCAGCTGTCTGGCTTGTCTGACAAAACCGGCGGGCAAGATGGTGAAGCTGCATGGTTAGATGGTTTGATGGCTATAGCCAAGCCAGGCTTTCACATGAATACAAAAAGAAGGTTGAGTAGATTCATTAATGAAATCAATTTTACATGGACTGCAGTGCCTATCCGATCCATTCGCCTCAGGCAGAGCAATGACTAATGTAATAAAATGAAATATTTCCTCAGATTTTGCTCCATATAGTTTAGCTTTATGAGAAGTGAATGCCCTCTTGTGATCTGTGATTTTCAACATAACCAGGGGGCATATGTTAGTCCGACTAATCCTAAGGGTAGGATTAGTAATGTCGGATCACCGGGACGTCAGACTAACACTACACACCCCCAGAAGAAGTCTGACCATCCAACCGTCTTCTAACCCAGTGGTTTTCAACCAGTGGTCATTGAGGGGGTTCCAGGTGGTCCCCAGTTAAATGATGGAGAGTTGGTAACCAAATGGACCCTTATAGATATTTAACTCTTGAGAGTGTAGAATAAAACCAAATGGGTTTAGTTTTATGTCCTCAAGAGTTCAATTATTGTTAAACATCTGCATTACCTCACTTACAAGAAGTCTACACAATTTGAGAATGTAGAAGAATTGTTATTTTGATCGTTTGCCTGTTGTCTCTGATTGATTGATTGATTGATTGATTGATTGATTGATTGATTGAATACTTTATTGGCAGAAATGTAATCAGTACAGGGTACAGTCAAACAGAAATGTAATCAGTCAAACACACGTCCAATGGGATTACCAAAAAAAGTCCTTCCGGTCTTGTTTCCATTCAGGTCCTGCATGGGTATTCAATTCATAATCATGAATTGAATTGAATTCATAATCATGAATTGAATACCAAATATGTACAGGTTGGGGAACAAAGAAGAGGTTATAAGGAGGTGGGGGTAGTCACTAGACTAAGTGGGGGGAGGAGGGGGTAATCAGGTCTCTCCCTTTGGCATGCTGAAAGGTGGATTTTCAGGCCTGTTTTAAAGGACGCCAGGGATTTGCATTTTTTGAGGGAGGGAGTCAGGGCATTCCACACTTGGGTGGCAGTGCTGTAGAAGGAGAATTTGCCCATGTTTGTTTTGAAAGTGGGTGGTGGGTCTCCTAATGGTACGGTTGGTATCACATCAATACAGCATGGAATTGTGATCCAATTATAACAAAATATTTGTTCTGGGTCTGGGTCTGCGAGGCTAAAGCTCATCAAATGGTGGTCTGTGGCTCAAATGCAGAATATATAATGGACCTGGATATGAAAAGGGTTGAAAACCACTGTTCTAACCCTTGACCATCCTGCCAGCCGGGCTTAGCTGGTCAGTATGCCAGCCTGTCAGCTTAGCTTGACTGGGTGACCAGCAATACTAAGCTCATTAAATAGTCCTAGACCAGCCTGCATGGTAGACCACCTAAACCAGCCTACACACCAACTAAAACCAGCAACTGTCTGGAGCAGCTGGTCTATGCTGTTTTGATTGTTTTTCAGCAGGAATGCCCAAAATCGGGGGAACCAGGGTTATAGCAGTTAATCAGCGTCCAGATACAGTCATCAATTAGAGCATGTGTACAGCCAAAATAAACATGGCATGAATTGTGTGAGAGGGAGGATGACTGATTTAAGCAGTTATCGAGACATCAGTCTAGATCATATTTGTTGCCAAATGAGATAACAGCGGGTCATGACAAAGCAATCAGCCTTAAGCTGCATAAGACATTTTGACTGAAAGAATATTACAATAGTACTGTCTGTATAAGATGAAAAGCATTTCATGAAGGCAGTTTCATGTAAATATTTGAGTTCTATTCTGACACGCACGCACGCACGCACGCACGCACACACACACACACGCACGCACGCACGCACGCACGCACGCACGCACGCACGCACGCACGCACGCACGCACGCACGCGCAAATAGCCTCATTTTCAGGTTCCAAAACGTCCAGACATGTGTCCTCATAAAGGATGGATAATGAGAAACAACAGCTATGATTTCTGACAGCCAGACTGTGACTGTGAAGTCACAAATTTGGCACCATAATAGAAATGTTGGACATTTTGTACTTTTTGTAAAATGTGTGGCATTCAATTCAATTCATGTTCTCATGGCTAACAGGTATACTAACAATACGTGTGTGTGTGTGTGTGTGTGTGTGTGTGTGTGTGTGTGTGTGTGTGTGTGTGTGTGTGTGTGTGTGTGTGTGTGTGTGTGTGTGTGTGTGTGTGTGTGTGTGTGTGTGTGTGTGTGTGTGTGTGTGTGTGTGTGTGTGTGTGTGTGTGTGTGTGTGTGTGTGTGTGTGTGTGTGTGTGTGTGTGTGTGTGTGTGTGTCACACAGACAGGTAAGATAATTGATTTCCAAGGGTGCCTCAAAACCTCCCAGATGTACCAGCCTTTGCTGTTTGCAATTAGACAGCGAGAGAGAGGACAGACAGACAGACAGACAGACAGACAGACAGACAGGATGAAGTTCAGATCCTCTATCCCATGTTAGAACAGAGGAGACTGTGCGTGGGAGGGAGGTAATCATTTCCCACCCAAATTGATTATTTTATTAATGATCACTTATCACGTTTTTGTTTTGTAATCAATTAAATCGATTAGTTTGATGAACTGTTCCACCCCTACAGATGGTATTACTATTACAGTACTGAAAACAATTAGTTATTCACCATTACTCTCTCTCTCTCTCTCTCTCTCTCTCTGCTTGGCTCGTCATTAGAGAGAGAAAGGCCAATTATCTTTAACGATGCAGGCCAGGCGTCAACCAGATAAATGGCAGGTTAAAGTGTTTGATCTGGCTGTAACTGTAACGGAGA
The DNA here is from genome assembly GCF_951216825.1 of Electrona antarctica. Classification (NCBI taxonomy): domain Eukaryota; kingdom Metazoa; phylum Chordata; class Actinopteri; order Myctophiformes; family Myctophidae; genus Electrona; species Electrona antarctica. The sequence continues at coordinate 33,485,728 of NC_136798.1, forward strand.
TGAATGACGTTCCATTCAAACCAAACCGACAGAGGTTCAAACATCAACGCTATTAACAGAAAACGCACTAGAGGGTACAGAAAGGGTCCGCCCGGAACCGAACACCCTAGCCCAGAACCCAGCCGGTTATATGGTGCCAACAATGTCCTTCGGGCACGGGTCAGGTCAGTTCCAATTGCTATGGGTCTCGGTCGGATCCGTCTGGACCCGTATTTTATTAATCTCTTCAACCTTCGTTTTAAAATGAGACGTATGCGTTGTAATCATTATCTGTGGGGACAGGTGGTATAAAGTCGGCGAAAATGTTCTCTGTCTGCTGCGACACATGGAGCAGAGCGCTCATTGCAGCTGGTCTGTGATTACTCTGTTGGGGCGGGGCGGAGCAGCCGAGCAGGAGTGAGTGAGTGAGTGAGTGTGTGTGTGTGTGTGTGTGTGTGTGTGTGTGTGTGTGTGTGTGTGTGTGTGTGTGTGTGTGTGTGTGTGTGCGCGCGCGTATGTGCGTGTGCGCGCGCGCGTATGTGCGTGTGCGCGCGCGCGTATGTGCGCACGTATGTGTGTGCGTGTGTTAATTGAGGTGATGGAAAGTCAGCATCAGTTTCTTAATGACAGTGTCTGTCAACCCTCTGGTGAACATCATTACATGATGTAAAGCAGGGGTCTCCAAACCTTCCATGCAAAGGACCGAAAGACAGACAGACAGACAGACAGACAGACAGACAGAGAACAGTTTTTGCTGACTCAAAGTGGTTATAACCTGGCACAATACTCTCTCTCTCTCTCTCTCTCTAGGACGGTCGTCCTCAGACAAGCCCTCCATCATCAATACTCTTAATGATCCACATTATCTCAAGAACGACTTCACCACACGTGACGCGAGGGAGTGCAGTGACCGGCACAATATCAGGGTGTTTTTGCATTGTGCTCTAAAAGCATCATTGCAGGCAGGCCCGGCTATAGTCCAGGGACGGACAGACAACAAATCCAACGACGGTTATGGAATTAGCTAGTCTATGTCGTGACCACCACTATGGTCACGTCACAACAACATAATTGAATATGTTCATTTGTCAGGTACAGTGAGCTTTCCAAGAAATGAAAATGCACCGATTGTTCCGATTGTTACAGTATACGGAGCCGAGGGACAGATGGAGCGCTTTACTGTAGTCTCTCTGGCTGAGAGCGTCTGCTGAATGGTTCCATTGTAAATTGTAAATTGCGGACACAATGTGTGACGGACGGTGGAAAATGACTGGAATGGAATTTCCAGAACAATGGAGGGGAGTAAGCCATTCATTATCCATGCATAATTTTCATTTGACCAACAACAAACTGGTTCTAAATGTTCTCCTTTGACAAACAATGTTCTAATATGAGAAATAAGGTAAAATAAACATGAAATAAACACGGGGCGAGATATCCGTGCGTTGGGGCGAGCTGTCCACACTTTGGGGGCGGGCTCTCCACGGCTCTGTGGCGAGCCTTCTTCACTTTTCTAAATTCTGTGGCGAGCCGTCTTCACTTTTCGCGGGGGCGAGTTGGAAAAGGGGCGAGACGACCTGGTACCATGACGGGCTATCACTTGGCAAAGTCGTCACGGAAAACAGAGAACGTATCGTCTCTGTCGGGGTGGGAACCTCATAATATGAGGTTCGTTACTTTCCAGGATTCAGATGCAGAAGTAGAAAATGTAGCAGATCTACCAGCTCGAAAAGCATCGCTTGCAGATCTGCTATACCTTTTTGATGCTTTTGTGTAACCCTGTAGTATGATCAATAATATGACGTTAATTTACGGAAAAACACAATGAGTGAGATACAAGGTTTCTGCCCTAACAGAGGCTAAATGCACTATCCACCGGCGCCTGGACACATTATATCTAGTGGCGGAAAGTACTCAAGTACTGTACTTGAGTAACATTTTCAGGTACTTTTACAAATCAAAGTCAAATATACTTTTCACTCTACAACCAAATCTTTAGTTACTTTGCATTTTAGAATGTTTTAATACAAAACATACAGTACATTAACCTAACCCCGTACTGTAAGTCCCATTCTTCGGATAAAACAAAAGCTGATCTACAAGTGCACAGCGCATTGTGAGCTTGTAAATCAGCTATTTTTTAAGAACGTTTGACAAAATGTGTACTTTTACTTAATACTTTATATGTAATGCTTGCAGATGTTTTTGTATTTAAAATTTAATTCAGTGTTTCAGTGTTTCTACATTGTGTCTACTTTTTCTTAAGTAAAAACTAGCGTTGTCCCGATCCGATCACGTCATTTTCAAATGATCGGAATCGGATCAGGAGCAAAAAAACGTGATCAGGACATCTCTAGTATCAATATTATATCCATATCATGATATTAGACTGGATACTGTGATTTGGGATATTGTACTATTGTGATATGGCATAAGTGTTCTATAAAAATATAAATATGGGATCGGGAAAAATCGGTATCGACAGATACTCAAAATCAAATGAACGGAATCAGATCGGGACATCGCTAGAAAAATCATATATATTCTTATTACGTCTTCCACCATTGCCCACGATCACCGGGGGTTGAAAAATAACACGCACATACAGGTGATCTGCGTGACATCTCATCGGCCACAGGGTGAGTTTCCTCTCTCTGTGTGTGTATGAGGTCAGAGGCCTTCTCAGCATACCATGTGCCCCCCCCCCAACCCCCCAAACAAACACACACACACACACTATACCCCCCACAGGTCCACGCTCATGGTTTACAATTCACAGCGTGACTCCATGTCAGCCCACTAGGGTCACCGTGATGGAGGTATAGATGTCATCGCACGCACGCACGCACGCACGCACGCACGCACGCACGCACGCACGCACGCACGCACGCACGCACGCACGCACGCACGCACGCACACATGACCATCTACCATCTTCTCCTATTTGTGAGTCTTCTGGTGGCTGTATAGTCCGATCCTGGCTCCACAGTCACGGTTGCAGACCGGGCATATAAAAGCGGTACTGGGGGGAACAGGGGTGGCTTTGCGGGCATGCCTCTTTGCATGCTTTGCTGCACGGTGTTGTGTGCGCTGGCTTTCCATATACTGTACTCCCTGTGCGGAGCGAGAACGCCAGAGGTCGCGACAGGAAGCAAGTTCCTAATTTGGTCTTTGAACCGCTTCTTCTGCCCACCGGCACTGCGTTGACCAAGGTGTAGCTGGCCGTAGAGGACTTTGCGTTGGAGTCTATGGCTGGGCATACGGATGACATGACCCACCTGAGTTGTAGAGCATGCACTTCTAGTTATTTTTACTAGTTGACTAGTTGCCTAGTTTTCTAGTCGACTAGTTGTTTAGCTAGCTATTGTATTATGTAAAAATAAAAAATAAAATAAAACCTTTTTTTGGGAAATAAATATTTGTAAATTGGTGACTATAAATATAAATTACCTGATCTTGAGGCCTACAAAATGGGGGGGGGAACTTTTTTTGCATGTATATCCACAAAGATACTGAATTCATTACTCGTACTGACTTACAGCATGTTGAAATTGAAACTGTGTGGGTTGAATTAATTTTCAAAAATGCGAAATCAGTACTAGTTGGCACAGTCTACAGACCTCCTGACCAGCAAGGCTTTTATGATATTCTTGAGGGATGCTTAGCTGAGGAGGAGGGTGCAGAGAAAATCCTGATGGGCGATCTGAATACAGACATACAGCGTAAAGAGGCGCCTGTTTTCAAATCATTTAGTAGGTTTTGTGATCTGCATAGTTTTAGCCAGCTTATTACCCAACCCACTAGAGTGTGTGTTTCTACTCAAACTGTCATTGATCTCATTCTGACCTCGGACAAATCCAGAATCTCCAAGAAAGGTGTTATTGTATGCGGGCTTAGTGATCATTTCATGATATTCTGTACCCGCAAAAAACTAAAAACAAAGTCTGGCTGCCACAAAGCAGTCATATGCAGGGACCTCAAAACCTACTCTAGTGAGGTCTTTAACCAAGAAGAAGAAGAGTCTGGATTGGTCCGATGAGCTTAAAAGCACACTTGTCGAAGAAGCTTGGCTTGGCTTCAAAACCAAATTTACATCAGAACTGAACAACATGGCTCCTCTGAGAACCATCAGGGTCAAAACCCGCTCGGAGCCATGGACATACTGACTGCAACGAATGCCAGAGACAAAAAATGCTCTGAATTTCTAAAATGCAAGTCAAAGCTTGCCAAGTGCTTCAACAGGGGTCTCCAAGCCTAAAGTTCCATAGAAACCAAGTGCGTGCGTGCGTGCGTGCGTGCGTGCGTGCGTGCGTGCGTGCGTGCGTGCGTGCGTGCGTGCGTGCGTGCGTGCGTGATGGACAGGTTATCTGTATGGTAATAAAAAGACAGATATACCACAGTGTTGTGCAAAGGTATTGTGCAGCCATCCTCATCTGCATGTCCTCTCCACAGAACATATTGTCAGGTGGAAACCTCATATGTCCGAAACTGCTACTATCTACAAGCTTTGCGGCAAGTAGATGATGCTTTTGTGTGACGCTGTAGTGTAGTATGATCAAGTAAGGGGTTAGATAACAGGTTTCTGCCCGACAGCAAGATATTCAAAGGAAGACTAACCCAGTGTTTGCTTTGATACATTCATTCAGGCCCCTTTTCCACCAAAAGATCTTTGGAAGAAGTATTTCTTGATCTGAATCAATTAATTTGTTTCAAAATTAGGCTGGAAAATAGAACGGAACCGGTTCAACCCCGGTGGAAAAGGGACGTCATCAGTGGCTGGAAGGCCCAATAATACCTGATGAAATCACTGCTCATATCAATCTGCACTCACTGGGCCGGTGAAAGTATGTTGGATGGAAACCTTGTACTGTACATGTATAGGCCCATGTCCAAAACGTTTACTTGTATGCAGGAAATGGAATAAATTCATCACCTGTCTTCCTATAAGTATACTAACAGTGTAGCCTATCATTCATTAGAACTTCAGATGCAGTGATGCACGGTATAATCGGTAGCGTTTCGAAATTGGCCAAATCGGCTTACCATCTACCGTCACAGGTCTGTTAGTGGGGAGGGAGGAGGGCTTACCATCTACCGTCACAGGTCTGTTAGTGGGGAGGGAGGGGGGCTTACCATCTACAGTCACAGGTCTGTTAGTGGGGAGGGAGGAGGGCTTACCATCTACCGTCACAGGTCTGTTAGTGGGGAGGGAGGAGGGCTTACCATCTACAGTCACAGGTCTGTTAGTGGGGAGGGAGGAGGGCTTACCATCTACAGTCACAGGTCTACCATCACCAGCTGTTAGTGGGGAGGGAGGAGGGCTTACCATCTACCGTCACAGGTCTGTTAGTGGGGAGGGAGGAGGGCTTACCATCTACCGTCACAGGTCTGTTAGTGGGGAGGGAGGGGGGCTTACCATCTACCGTCACAGGTCTGTTAGTGGGGAGGGAGGGGGGCTTACCATCTACCGTCACAGGTCTGTTAGTGGGGAGGGAGGAGGGCTTACCATCTACCGTCACAGGTCTGTTAGTGGGGAGGGAGGAGGGCTTACCATCTACAGTCACAGGTCTGTTAGTGGGGAGGGAGGAGGGCTTACCATCTACCGTCACAGGTCTGTTAGTGGGGAGGGAGGAGGGCTTACCATCTACCGTCACAGGTCTGTTAGTGGGGAGGGAGGAGGGCTTACCATCTACCGTCACAGGTCTGTTAGTGGGGAGGGAGGAGGGCTTACCATCTACCGTCACAGGTCTGTTAGTGGGGAGGGAGGGGGGCTTACCATCTACCGTCACAGGTCTGTTAGTGGGGAGGGAGGGAGGGGGGCTTACCATCTACCGTCACAGGTCTGTTAGTGGGGAGGGAGGAGGGCTTACCATCTACTGTTAGTGGGGAGGGAGGAGGGCTTACCATCTACCGTCACAGGTCTACCAGCACCAGCAAAAAAAAGAAAAAAAATCAGCAATTATATCGGATATCGGTCATCATTTGAATATTGTGCATCTCTAATTGGAAAAACGGTGTGAAAACCTTATTATGTCCATGTTACTTTTCAGAATATCATTGCTGTCGGGCAGAAACCGGCTCCTACCTCCATATTCTAACGTTGTTGTGTTTTTCCGTACAGTAATGTTACTGTACTACTTTATTACACTACAGCACCACACAAAAACACAGCGCAAATCGACACGTTTTGAGCTTGTAGATCTGCTACTGTATATACTTTTGAATTGGAATCCTGAAATATAATTTTCTTTTGGGATATTTGAGGTTCCCACCCGACAGAGACGTTATGTAATTGTATCGTTGAGTGTGCGTTCCTTCGTGCAGGTGTGTGTGTTGTGAGATTGTGATCACATCACAGATGGCCCTGATCTCAGATCAGGGCCAGATTAATAAATTAATAAAAGAACCATAAAAAGATTCAATATAGAGATCTACCTGACACCTGGTGGGTGCATGGAAACCTCATGTCCAAAATATTCAGGATTCACATTCAAATGTAGCAAAAGTAACCGATCGCTTAAAACTTTTGAAGTTTGTGGATCTGCTACTTTTGATGCTTTTGTGTGACTCGACTGTATGATCAAGTAGGCTATAGAGGGGGCGAAAAACACAAACATTTAGAATATGGAGATAAGAGGTTTCAGCAACAATATATGTTCTGCGACAGTCCCTGCACTCCTGCATTATAGGTGTTAATTGCTTCACATCAGGCTGCTTATTGTGCCACCTGCCACAGCACATTACTTTCACCATAGCCATCCTTATAGCGCTAAAGTGTTTTCTGATGCTAATTCTGACGTTTTAATTGGTTTTAAAGTTAGGCCAGGATGGGGGAGCGACACCTAGCCTTTCAACACATCAGCAGGATGGACGGCCATGTTGCTGCCAGCCCCACCTGCTGTGACAACAGCACGGAAATGGCTTCTTTGATCTGTGAACTTCTGTGAACATTTGATTTTGAGGCAGCCCCTCCAACGTCAGTATATGGCAGCCAAGTCTATGGACATTCTATTGTTTGTTTAGACGAGCACTGTTTCCCATTTAAATACAAATAGGCTAAACAAATCTAATAAGTGTGTGTGTGTGTGTGTGTGTGTGTGCATATACATATAGCAGCAGTAAGACACCTGAGGGCGAGAAGCGACCTCACACTTGCGTGCACGCATCCGCCTCGTTGATGGCAGACTGCTGGGCGAGTGCTGGCGCTTTGGCATGGGGGGTCAGATAAACATGGAATTAATTCTGTACTGGCCATAAGGAGCATGCAGTGTACAGGGTTTGATGAGGTCAGATCAACATATACAGATGAGCTCCATAGAGTATATGGAGATCTAAGGGTGGTAGCGGGGACATTCTCTTGAGTGTACAGGGTTTGATGAGGGTCCAGTTAGGGCCGGGCGCGGCTGCACTAATAACTTTGGGGCAGGCCCGTCTAGAGTTTGAATGGACAGGTGGGCCTGTTGAGAACTCTAGTTTTCGCCGGCTGCCGGGCAAGGCTGCACTAATAACTTTGGGGCGGGCCCGTCTAGAGTTTGAAATTTGACAGGTATAAGTCAAAAGGGAGACATCGAAGAGGAAGGATGGATGGCAAAGGATCAACATGTCAGAACAGTTCTTGACATATATCCATAATATAGATCTAAAGGATTTACTATGACATCAGGGTCTCAACATCTCCATCCCTGATGATGTCACATAATGTCACGAGACCTGGGCACCTTATATGGTGCCCGACCAACACACTGATGGGACATGCACGATTCCATAGTTAACTGCGACCTTCGGTTGCAATAATAATTGTTTTGAAATAGCACACAATATCCTGTTGAGACAAATAGCACAACAAGTCACCAACTGTTCCATTGCCTATATAATTGCCTAATAATTGCCTAATAATGTGATGATGACTTTACTTTGTCTTATTTCACTGTGACATGGTGACTGTATTCTCCTTGTTTGGTACAATTGAATAGAAAAACAATAGAGCATGTAACCAGGCTATAGAGCATGCATCCACTAACTAAACGCCAGGTGCCGGGCCGAGGTAAACAATAGAAAAGAAAATAAGGTGGAATAAGCTCCAAAGCTAAAAATGCCTTAAGGTTCCTTACACTATAGTGGACATAGAATTGAATAGGCCTACACAATTCAAACACGTTATAGGCTATTCATCATTAATCTATGCTCAGCTTGCCTAACATCTAGAAGCAACATCCGAAAAGGGCAATATTGTCTACAAATAAATCACACCTGTGTGAAGTGAGGGGCGCTCTTGTCATTATACATCTCATGAACAACTGAATTTATGTGATTGGTTAGCTGATTTGCTTGTCTACATATGACATCAATTTCCCCTTCATTGTCAATGGCATTTAATGTTTGTGCACAAATATACGTCATATTTGGCAGACATTTGACCTAATTTCTCCTTTCATCGTCAATGGCAAATATTGAGACGTGTGGGGACAACATTTACATCATATTTGAGGCACATATGACCTAATTTCTCATTTCATTAAACTGAATTGAACAGAATTTATGTGATTGGTTTGCCGATTTGCTCGTCTACAAATTACGTAAAATTTCCCTTCATTATCAATGGCATTTAATGTTTGTGTTGGCACAAATTTACCATATTTGATGGACATTTGACCTAATTTCTCCTTTCATTGTCAATGGCAAATATTGAGACGAATCTGAAAAACGCAGCAGTGTGCAGGGGCCTTTATTGTCAGACACTCCCGAGAAAGTAGACAATCAGACTGCCAGGTTATTATTGATAGACACTCCCTAAGCAGGCTTTGAGGCTTCAAGGCGGACCCTTTAAAACCCTCCGTTTGCCCCGCCCCCTTTCCCACTGTCAGTATGTCACCAAACACAGACGTGTATGCTCGTCTGCAGTACAAGCTCCCTTTGCCTTGTCATTGTGATTTGTTTGTTTGTGTAAGAGTGAAATAATTAAACGTTAATGTAAGTTACCGGTATGTAACGTTCCACCTCATGGAACTTTGGAAGTTGAGTAGCATAGAGTTATCAGAGTCTGAGACAGAGTCCGCGTTATCAGGGAGAGAAGAATGCAGTGCTGCTGAGTCACACCTGTATCAAATTAACTATTAAACAGTCGTCGGGACAAACTGCATTGGTCGAGGCCTTTCCAACTCACTGAGCTTGTTTTCTTATTTAATTACCCTGCACATTATAGCCTGGGCTGGCCCTAATGTCTAGTCCTGACTCCTGCTATAACTATAACTTTCAAATGGATATTAAACTAGATAATATGGCAATGAAGTCGCAGTTCATCATGGGTGAGTACTGTAGCCTACAAACAACTTTTAATGCCAAGAGCATAGTATAGCATAGCATAGTAGCCTAGTTGTTACTTGACCATGACTGAACATTCATATAGCCTACAGTAGGCCTACTGTATGTGTCTATAATGTATAACCACAGCTCAATGCCTCACACAGCCACACTCTAGGCATTCTTGTTAGTGCTCTTCTGCTGTTATGACAATAATTAGGCTATTACACAATTTACTGTAATGAAGACATACAGTAACATGCTACACTACAGTGTGTGTGTGTGTGTGTGTGTGTGTGTGTGTGTGTGTCACACGCACCCCTCTGAACAATGTAGAGCAGGGGGTCTTCAATGTTTTTCAGGCTAAGAACCCCTATGAGGGAAATATGAAGCAGGCACCCCTTCTACGTAGTAAATTGTGTAGCTTCATAGACTTTTCTATTCAATTCATGTTAATGTGTATTTTCAGACATTTAACCACTTAAACCCTCAATACTGCTTAGTAAACTTGACATTTAGCACGTATTTGCTCTGCTTGAGTCTACACTAAACCTCTTAAAATAGCCCATCTACAAGGACACACCGCATCGCAGAGTGACGCGTTGTGAGCTTGTGGATCTGCTATTTTCGGTGAATAAGTGTTTCCCCCCAGAATAGGGATGCTGGGTTTCAAATGGTTATGTGCCCTCCCTGCAGTAACTCTCAGGACCCCTGTTGTTGAAGAGCGCCCCTGATGTAGATTTTGAGTGTCAAATTACAGCAAAACTGAACAGTCCCTGCAGGGTCTGGGTGCCAGAGCAGACACTTGAAACAGAAAATTGTTCTGTTATTGCGACGGGTCTGTCCGATATTTGAGGGGCGCAAGTCCCTCCCTCCTAACTCCTATACACAGCTTTTGTCCCCTCATGTCTCTTATTTGCCATTGTAGTCCGGCAGCCGAGGTGGACGGGTGGGAAATTTGGTATATAGTCTTTTTTATTGGCCTAAAATATTGTCTATATACATACATTCATGAATCCACTTGCTGACCGGCTGAACGCATTGGGCAATCTTTTTATAGGGGTTTCTTGTGACCCTACCATTAACATCCTATGGCAGGCAAAAATGTCAAACTTTCCTTTTGCTTTAAGTAGCATGTGACATGTCAAACTAGGTGGTTTTCATGATTCTGAATCCATTCAAAGCATTAGTTTTGCACAAAATACACTCCTTGGGCTAAAAACGGCCATAGACATCATGACGGATGTGATGAGGTCAGCACATTTTGGGCACATTTGGGCAAGTGGCTATGGCTGCTTTTAGCCCAAGGAGTGTATTTTTTGCAAAACTAATGCTTGGAATGGATTCAGAATCATGAAAAAACCCTAGTTTGACATGTCACATGCTATTTAAAGCAAAAGGAATATTTTACATTTTTGCCTGCCATAGGATGTTAATGGCAGGGTCACAAGAAACCCCTATAACAAAGATTGCCCAATACTAACAGCAGGTCAGCAAGTGGATTCATGAATGTATGTGTATATAGACAATATTTTAGGCCAATAAAAAAGACTATACTACCACATGTCGGCTGCCAGACTATTGACAATGAATGGAGAAATTAGGTCATATGTGCCTCAAATATGACGTAAATTTGTGGCAACACAAACATTAAATGCCATTGACAATGAAGTGAAAATTTACGTCATATGTAGACTAGCAAATCGGCTAACCAATCACATCAATTCAGTTGTTCATGAGATGATGTATGATGATGTATAATGATCAGAGCGCCCCTCAATTTACACAGGTGTGATTTTTCATATTCCATCCTAATTGGAGTTGTTGTGACCGGGTACAATATATTATGTTGTAATTGAGGTCACTTCAATTTCTCTCTTTCTGTCTTTTTCTCAAAGGCTTATGCCGGTGTTCCTCCCAACCTACTCCAGACCCTAGGAAGGAGCCATGCACACGGGTACAAGAGCATGCAGGTACTACCAATCTCCGCACAAACCTGGTCTTCACTGCAGCGGTGCAGCCAATACTGTGCCCCAGCCTGGTGTAGAAGCCCACATGCCAAACACATTAATAATGCCATTAACAACACTCTCCGGATCATAACTGATTGCCTGAAGCCCAACATGTGTTCTAAATCCTGGTCCTAGAGGTAATTGCCAGATGTATGGAGGATCGACTGGAGACGCTGCTGGAGGGCTCATCTGTGGATAAACTAGAGAGGGGGGCTCTATCTCTATCCATGCATTCTAAAGTTTGACCCTGGCCATCACTTGAAGACTGCTCAAAGTACGAACCTTTTTTTCTTCTTCTTTGCTGCTGCTGTGGTGTTTGCTGTGTGTATACTAATTTGATCCAAGCTGTTGTACTATTCCTGTCATTTTGGGACCCAATGACTGGGTGGTATAAAACATGTTCGGTGAATATTTCTGGCTCTGGAATTGAACGCTGATAAAGTTAATCTACAGTTTGTACAGTACGTATATCGTGTTGTGTCTGCGATAGGCTGTTGAAGTTAGTGAGTTGTAACAGGGAACAGTATTTTTGTGTATGTGGCTCTTGGTCACTTCATATATCCTTACCTATGTGTGAGTTTGATGTTTCCTTTTAAGTTCAAGCTAGAGGCTTTGGGCTTATAACGGCCATCATTTCCACATTTTCATTTGGAAAAGATGACCAATGTGGATCTACAGTAGGCTATGTCTGCTGTATTGGGGCTGGTGTTGAAGATTGTGATCTGTGACGGGTGACTGTATTGGTTCATGACTGGCTTGGTGGCAACACTTCTGTCTATAGCTTATTCCTCAATCCTCATGGCCATTTTTCTTTCTTTCTTCTCGCGTAGGAGAACCTTTTTTTTCTTTCTTTGCTGTGTCATAGAGGGTATGCACACACCGACAGCAGACACCATTGGCTGATGTTTGAGTGAAACAAATGGGGTAAATGTCATTGAGCTACACAAAAATGGACTGTGGTGTTGTGGTGTTTGCAGTGCATGGTACATCTACAGTATATCATTGCTTAGAAAGACCAGAAGTTTAAAATGCAGGGTACCAGTCATGAGATTTTAATAAGCTTTTGTATATAGTCTATTCCGTTTTCTGCAGTATTTCATGAGGATTTTGTAACACATGATGGTGGGTGCATATTTGTTAGTTTGTTGTAAACATAAAACAATGCAAAAAATATACACAATTTACAATATATTAAACTCTTTTTATAGATATCTTTTAACTCCCTTTGTTTAAACTTTCTTTTAAACGCTTGTTTCTGGTGCAAACTGATTTTAAAACTTCAGTTCAAATATTTATATATGCTGCTATATACTGCACATAGCAACAAGAACCCAAAATGGGGTTCCCGTCCTAAAGGGTAAAAATACCAAAAGGGGTTCCCATCCTAAAAGAGTCCAAGGCAAACTTTTTTAAAAAGCCTAGTGTATTATATCATGCTGTGATTTATTATCTCAAACAATTCAATTTAACTCAATTCAATTTTATTATAGTGTCCAAATTACAACAAGTTGTGTCAAGACACTTCACATAATAGAGCAGACAACTGACATTGTCCCAGTTGTCCCACCCTGCAGCAAGCAACTTTTGCAACAGTGGCAACAAAAATCTCGATCCCCCGCCTTAACTGTAAGAAACGTCAGGCAGACCCAGGCTCTGGGATGGGCGGCCATCTGCCTCGACCGTGTCCAGGAGGAAAGGAGGAGGAGAGAGACAGGGGGAGAGACAATGCAACCATATTGTTACGCCCACACCATTTACCTTCCCAGTGCACAGTGAGCCCATTCCCAGCTGTTCAGCCAGGACAGCATAATGTAAGCAGATGCGTTTATGTATATTTATGTCCGCTTGGACATATTTGTGCGTGCCTATAATGGTGTATTGATTGTGCTCAGGTGGCACAATCATCTGCTAACAGTATTAGTTGTATGAGCCTCAACGCTCAACGGTCCATACCTCTTCATTTTATATCTCCCTCTTGTTATTTATTAGTTTATGACCGGTGCCGCAGATATGTTTTAGCCTGAATTAAACGCCTGCGCTTCTTAATTTCAAGTTTTTGAAATTAAACATTTTGAGAACCACCGGTATTGTAATTGTATAGCAAGCAGACGTGAAGTCCACATAACGTACCAGCTCTGACTGTGCAGGTAAACCTGTTTCAGTGTAACTGATTCCAGAACTGATTCCAGCAATGTGTTAACGACATAAATAAAGTCTCCTCCCCATTTCTGGCAACGTTTATTTATTTAAAAATAGCAAAAACGGCACATCCGATTGCATGGTAAAAAATGGCTAACAACAGCAAGATAGTGGTCTTGACCTGTTCTCAGAGCTGCTGCGAGTGCTTTCCTGTGAGAGCACATCCCTCAGGGAATGTAACTCTGCACTTCAGCAGAACAAAGCATTTCTATAAACTAATATTAATAAAGAATCATCTGCTGTGGACATTGTGTTCCAGGAACAAAAAGGGAAAGAGTCCCCCACAAGTACAATATGCCCTAACCTTTATCCCTATATGCTGCTCAGGACTCCTGTCGTGCAATATTTAATTATCTATGTCTCTTTTGAACAGTTTTTGGACAGTTTTATTTGTTTTATAAATGGAATCTTTCTTTCTTTCTTTCTTTCTTTCTTTCTTTCTTTCTTTCTTTCTTTCTTTCTCTCTCTCTCTCTCTGGACTTGCAATGCCCTCTATCGTGATTGCATGGTGAACAGTAACAGTTCATTTAGTCGTCCTTTCTTTTACTTTACTTTAATGCGCACAGCATTTCTAGGTCCTCTAGACCAACGTTTTTGGCCGGGGACCCCCGGAAATGCTTTGGCAATGTCTCGGGACCCCCGCCCCGCCCCCTCCCGACCCCCAATATAAATTGACTGCTACAATAACCTTAAACCATTTTGGGCGGGAACCCCTTTTGGTGTTTTAAGCATTGTTATAATTTAGCTATTGAAAAATAGCAGATCTACAAGCTCATAGCGCGCCACCGAGTGGCGCGCTACGAGCTTGTAGGTCTGCTATTTTTGAAAAATCGTGAAAATAAAATTTAAAAAAACAATCTTTTTTTATTTTATTTTGAAAATAATTTGGGGACCCCCTAAAATAATTTGGCGACCCCCCGAGGGGTCGCGACCCACGGGTTGAGAACCCCTGCTCTAGATTCTAGAGGACCTAGAAATGCTGTTTAACAAGATGGGGGTCCGTGGTGAAATACATATATCAATTTGGGGATACTTGAATGAGTTTGAGAACCACTGCTCTACAAACCACTTCTCTTCGGCAAAAAGCCGATCTATACAAGCTCGTCAACGCATGCACAAATCCCTTATTTTCACTGTATGTACAGTTGGCCCCTGCATAGGGATCCTAGGGCTCATGCAGTGGTGTAAAGTAACTGAGATTTGTATACATTTAAAACTTGAAAATGGACATCCTGCATAATGAGTAACTTCTACTTTTAATTTTGTATTCCAGACTTACTTTTAACAGAGCACTAAAAGTAAAAAATGGGAGTACTTTTCCCACTCCTGCAGATGTAATTTCCTGGGGTCTGGTAAGACTATAGTAAATAAAAATCAAGAAATCGCCATAAAATAAAAAGTACATGTTTAGCTTGTTCTAATGCCCCCCCCCCTGCCCCCCCAATAGCTAAAATCGCTAAAATGAAAGAAAGCAGCAGTAGTCTCTAATAACAACCTAAAACATGAACCTTGGTTGAAAAAACTAAAACAAAATTGTCCTTTAAACTGAGCTGTGGTTCATATCCAGCTACTAATGATGTGAGCTTGTAGATCGGCTATTTTCAAAAGATTTGTATATTTGAAAACTTGAAATGCGACATTGTGCATAATGAGTACTTTCTACTCTTGGTACTTTAAAGTACAATTTACAGTACACCCCTGTGTATATAGGGCTCATGTGGTTAAACAGCTGTGGTGCATATCCCGTTACTAATGACACATTGATCCTATTTAGTAAAGAAGTGCAAACTCAGGCTGGTCTAGTTGGGATGGATGGAGTCTATGGGACAGGGTGATGAAGAAATCGTTGGGAGTAAATACACAGATTGATTGGTGGAGCGGAAAAAAGGAGTCCTTTGTTAGTTAAAAACTGTCTCTAGCAGTTAGAATTTCATCAATTAAGTACATAAATGTACAGTATACCGAGACTATTAGGAGGTGTGTTTTCCTCTATTGAAGATGAGAAATACAGTAGGCTCTGGCATTGCAGAGGGCCTTCCTGTATGTCTCATGACATATCTTACCAGAGTGAGCAAGTTTTATCCAGTTTGATGAAAGTCGCAATGTCGCAATGTTTGCTTTAATTTGTGGTCTGTGAGAGAAAGATGGGAAGAACGTGATCGATAGGTGTTATTTGGGAATTATAAAAGAGAGAGAGAGGGAGAGAGACACGTCTACTGGATAAACACATTGCTCCTTGACATGTGCAATGCGTGCCTGTTCGGTAGAAAGCCTCATCATTTTATACTTTGTCGTATGGTGGTGTCGCGTGCCGAAAATATCCAACGAAGTAGCTCACCACAACAACACACCATGGATGTGTCGTGTTGTTGTGAGCTTATTGTGCACACCGTCAAATGACTACGTATGAATCAACCGTATAAAGAGCAGGCTGCTTTCCTCAGAGTCCACCTGAACACACACACACACACACACACACACACACACACACACACACACACACACACACACACACACACACACACACACACACACTCACACTCACACACTCACACGTTTTTTGGAGTGGTGCAACCACTCCCTTACGGAGCTGTGTGTGGCTGGCTGCCTGCCTGGCTGGGTGCCTAGCTGAGTGGGTCTGAGCACAAAAATAGCATTGTTGTTTTTCACCACCTGTGCGCAACCTAACACACACGCACATATTAACTGTATATAACTATATATGATGATTTAGGGTGTGCCAGTACAGCACAGTTATACAGTACAGTATACAGTAGAGGGACCCCCACACGGTAACTCTGTCATTTCTCAACCGTTTTGGACGTGGGGCGGCTCGCCGGAATCGGGCTGGCCCCCTGGGCGCGTTCCTGGGGGTCTGGATGTTCCGGGGACCCCCCTGGGGACTCCCCGGGGACCCCCGGAGACCCCCACATGGTAACACTCATTTCTCTACCGTTTCGGACGTGGGGCGGCTCGCCGGAACCGGGCCGGCACCCTGCCTGTGGTCCTGTGGGTCTGGAACTTCTGGGGACCCCCCGGGGACCCCCACACGGAGTTGCACCACTCACTTCACACGGGTGTAATTTCATATATATATATATATATATATATATATATATATATATATGGCGTTTTTTGCCTTATTTTTGCCCTATTGATAGGGTACAGTAATTAGACAGGAAAGGGGGAGAGAGATTGGAAGTGATGGCTGAGACCAAGTGTGATGATGAATTCCACTAAAATGAAACCACAGCGCTCAGGTTTTCTGCAGACTATTTCTCTGCTATGTAAGCGCTTCCAAATGAAATCGCTTACATATCAGCAGTGATATTGATATGGTTATATCTCTATGAATGGTTATATCTGAGTCATAGTGCCGCCAGAGCAATGGTCCACCCGTGACCCATTAGCCAATTTGAATATAGGATTATTTCGAAACCATCATTCATCACTGTAGCCCTATTTTATACTTTGGCTATATTCAAAAATAGCCATTCCACGAGCTCACAATGCGTCACCATGTTTCACAATGTGCATTATGAGCTTAGTTGTTTAATTACATTTTGATGCCTATACCTTTGTACGTATAATGCAGACTGCAGTATTATTACTGTGCTATTTCTACTTTTAATTAAGTAACAAATCTGAGTATTTCTTCCACCACTGCAAGTCAGTCAGAAGTGGGGAAACGGGGCCTTAAGGTTGCTGCCGACTCTCGAACGCCGAAAGTTTGAAAAATAACTTCTTTAAACCATTATCCCCAATGCATGCATGGCTATGGAGTCCATGGCATGGAAACATTTTGGAACCCGTGTGTGTGTGTGTGTGTGTGTGTGTGTGTGTGTGTGTGTGTGTGTGTGTGTGTGTGTGTGCGTGTGCGCGTGCGTGCGTGCGCAGTGTACAGTATATGTGCGTGCGCACGTACTGTAGAGTTGCAAAATGCTTTGCAGATTAAAAATAAAACCTGACGTGGAGTTTTCCTGCTCCATATGTGCACCGAAGCATGAGCCCGACCCGCTCAGCGATCCTGGTCGGGTCTGTCTGTCTGTTGCCCGAATTTATGCCTCGTTGGCACCACGGTATTGCACGGCTGATACCTAGCTGATCTATCGGCTCTATTCGCCGCATGATACCATCGTACGAGGAAGCGTGAAGCAAGCTTGAGAGGAAGCTCAGGATAAAGTTGATGGCTGCTTGATGAAGCAAACATAATGACAGAGGGGGAATGCATTTTTGATGCAGCCTCTGTGCTGTTTCCATAGCAACAGGTCAGTCCGATGACAGGGGAGATGATGTTGGACAAACTTTGTCTCGATTTATTTCCACCATATACCTTCTATCACTCTCTGTCTTGACTCTTTCTCTCTAACGGCCACGCTACACCAGGCTTTTCTCGCGCGTTTACCCTAAACGTGGGAGAAAACGCGCGAGAAAAGCCTGGTGTAGCGTGGCCGTAACTCTCTTTCTCACTTGCTCACTCTGTCTTTAAATGGTAAATGGTACATGGTGCATTTATATAGCACTTTTATCCGCTTTATGCATTACAGACAGTACATTCATACACCACACATCGGGAGCAATTAGGGTTTCAGAGTCTTGCTCACAGACACTTCCGACACTAATTCTGGGACTAAGACTGGTTGGAATAACGCGTTCCTTCCACGTGCTACGTCCAACCAGGGAAACTTCCCCCCTGTCAGGTGTAAAGGAGCGACTTGGACACTCATGCATGAAGGAAGCATGAGTTAAAGTCCGTTGCTCTCCCCAGGTTGGCGGAGGGTGTGTAGAGCTCAGGATCACATTAGATAATTGACACAGGTGTGAAAAATGGGTTACACAATGGTGGGATAAAAGGTTTAAATAAATAATAAAGTAACATTTTGTAATAAAAACAAAAAAACATGAATGCCCCCCCCCCCCCCCCCCCCCCTGCTAAAACGAAAGAAAGCCAAAAATGAGAAAAATATAATTACAACCTAAAACATGAACCTTTTGTTGAAAAAAAAGTTGTGTTATGACTGATCTAGTGACCAGATCAGTAGATTGTAGTACAGTAGATTCTAACCAGTATAATCTCTCCAGTATTATACTGTATGGTAGTTCAGTGTGGAATCAGTGAAGCTACATCACCCCCCCCCCCCTCCTCCACTGGCTCAGCTGCTCTGACTGGATAATCAATGTCTGACCACACAGGAAGACATGCTGGTCGATAACGAGGAGGCGCTTTCCACCTTTCACTGGAGAGCAACTATAAAAACAATCAAAGAAGACGACGACTTGAGCACTAAACCAGTGGTTCCATTTGTACTATAGACCTATTAATTCATCCGCCAGTGTTTTCAGTGTTTTTCGCAATGTGTTCAGGATGAACAAAAGCAAATGTGGGAGGCAGAGGAACGTCTTTCCTTTCACCCCCCCCCCCTCCCCCAAAAAAACCTAACAAAAACAAAATCAACCGCTTTTTTTGTTCTCATATTTTAAAGCATTTTCAAATGTCCCTGGCACAAAGTCTTTACAAATGGGGGTCTGCAGTCCAATACAAATCAATGTGTGGGTTCTTTGATGCACACAGGGGAGGTGCAACAGCGTGTTGTCATGAAAGTACAACTTGTTTACTGTTCTGCAGCCAGGAGAGATAACACTGTTTTCACGTCCTACAAAAATACTTTTTTTTCCTTTTATAACTATATTTTATTGCCTCATAAAAGGTTTCAGACCAACTTTTGTTTAAACCGCAGCAGACTTTGTACAGACTTCAGTCCCAAGCATTGGATTGAAGCCTCCTTCAATCCAACACTGTTCAGGCCACCTGTCAGTACCATCGTCTCCATCACTGCCTTTCATTGCCTGTTTTAGGGCTGGAAAATATGGACAAGATGATATATAATATTTTTGTTCAAGTACCTCAATATCGATATTGTGATAATAACATCTTCATTATTATTATTAAAAATATTAAATAGCCGATCCACAAACTTGCCATTTTAGTTTTTTTTTTTTACTTTTAAAAGTTTTTGAAAGTGCATAAAATCAGACTGAAGTGATTAAGAACACGAAAACATCCAATATGCCACACGATATCTAGTCTCAGCTATGTACTCTAACACTGATAGATTGCCCAGCGCTATTCTGTGTACAGCTGGTATTCTGTTATCATCATCTTCATCACAAGCCTTCATCTCTGTTTACACACACTGCTATTCTGTTATTAATGTTTACTCTCTCCAAGATGTGTGTCAGGGGCGCCTAACTTCGTTTCCAGGTGGGGGAGCACAGATTTGGACTCATGCGCGCAAAAATGCGCGTGCATGTGCCTCGTGCACGCGCGTTTTCACGCATTTTCACACGGAAAAGTGGCTTTTACTTTACCTCTCCACACGCATGTTATATGAACAAACTGACAAAATGCATCATAAAAAGGCATAGGCCTATTTAGGCTACACATGACATTGGCAAGGCGCCGATATCAAAACAAAACATATAAATTATAGCCCTATTATACAACAGACGAGCTGACAGCGCGGTTGGGCTCGGCGACCCCGGTGTTGTATCGTCATCATTCATCATAGATCCCTCCCCGTCAGAATCTAATATCTAACATTAAATTGCAGCAGCATTCAGCAGTTCAGTTGGCACGGCGGCCATAGTAATTAGTAAATACTATATTATTTCTCACTGCAATAGTGACTATTAGAGAAATAATATAGTTAAATTGTAAATGCTTTACCTTAAACCCCAAATGTGCTCTTGCCCTCCGGGGTGGTTAATTCCCTCATCGTGGCATTTACTGTATATCCAACGTGAGTTACGTGTCCAGAATGTCATTATGTAGGCTACGTGAGATGGACACTGCTGCTTGTGCTGCTGCTGCTGCTGCTGTTGTTGTTTTTATTATTGTCCTCCTCCGACGACAACGGACTCAACTCAACGTTAGCACTCGTTCCCTGCTGAACACTGCTGCTGGTGCTCGTGAAGGCCAAGGGTTCATGAACTAGACTTGATTTGGGCTTGGACCCATCAAATAAATCACTCATTCTCTTCTGAGCCATGTTGACAACAACAACCCACACATTCAGGCTGACCGGAGAAATTCAAATCCGTGCGCCCCGTGCGTATAGGTAACCGGAAATAGCGTCAGCAGCAGAGCAGTAGCCTCGGAAACACAGACGTTTTTATTTCCAGGGAGAAAAAGCAGAGCAGAGACGATGATAAAAAAAAAAAAACCCAAAAAAGTCACACAAATGTAGTCTAAGAATACTATTTATTTTATCCTCCAACCAGTCCACTTTTTATTTATATAAATAATAACGTGACATTATATATTTTTTTAAATTTCCTTTTTTTTGGTAGGCTACTGCACATTCATGTCATGAATAATAATTTAAGAAATCATAGCAGATTATATGAGTTAAAAAAAAAAAGGATCTCAATTCCACAGCTGTGGAAAAAACTTCCAGCTGTAGTACAGTCATGGCCGGCCTGTAGATGGCCACCAAAAAAAAGAAAAAGCTTATTCTGGTATTTCACACAGGTGTTGCCAAATAACTAATTATCAGATGCGGATGCGCATATGACATCTAGGTCATATCAATTTAATCAGCAGAGCAGTGCTGCTTCTCTCTCTGAGTCTGCACACACTGACTGACCAGCTAAAATGTATGCCTACTTTAAAACATAATATGACAAACCTTGGATTAATTCTTCTTAAAACTAGCAGCAAGCACAAAGTAAGTGATTCACACAGGTGGGCAAGCCGGGCATTATTGGATGCAATGCGCGAATTAGTAGCCTATTTATTTTTTAACACGCAGCATCCCTCTCTCTCTCCCTCTCTCTCTCCGCGCGTGCCGCGCTCACACACACATAGACAAACACCCTCTCCTCCTCTCTCTCTCTCTCTCTCTCTCTCTCTCGCTGTCGCGCACCGAGCGTGGCGGCGGCGGCGGCCGGGGGGGGGGGGGGGGGGGGGGGGGGCGGGGGGGGGGGGTTAAATAGTGGTGTCGCGTTGCGACACCACTATTTAATCTGGTGTCGCAGCTGCGACGTTTGCTCCATGGCTCAGGCGTGTGTGTGTGTGTGTGTGTGTGTGTGTGTGTGTGTGTGTGTGTGTGTGTGTGTGTGTGTGTGTGTGTGTGTGTGTGTGTGTGTGTGTGTGTGTGTGTGTGTGTGTGTGTGTGTGTGTGTGTGTGTGTGTGTGTGTGTGTGTGTGTGTGTGTATTTAATCGCAAGAGGTATGGTTATTTTAATAGTTAAAACTACGTCTCATTCGTGTTTGTTCTCTGATAAAATAGCACAATCTTTCTGTCCACCAGTGACATCATCTATATATATTTATATATATTTATTTATTTATTTTTATCTGCCTAACGATGTCACTGGACGGGTTTCTGAACTGTCCACAGCCCTCCTATGAGACACAGACGAGTAGAAAAAAAGATAGTGATATTTGATCATGAACATTAGTGAGGACCAATTATATGAAGATAGGTTGAAAAGTGTTGAAGTGGTCCTTTAACAGAGACAAGGCCTCAAAGTACGTTTTCAGAAGAGATTTAAAAGATGACACAGATTTTGCACGTCCCCAGCACCACAAACAGTTTGGAGCGTGCTGCTTACTGAACACACATCAATTATTTAGCTGTATTTTAAATCGGTATTTAAAAGTAAACTGTTAGGAGACCATTAAAATGTTAATTTGTGAAAGTGAATTACTAGTGTGTTTTCTCGATTTGCGTCGGGCCCAAAGAGTGGCGAATTACAATCTGATTAAAAAATGGAGGAACAAGTGGTACAACTGTAACTTCATTTGGAAATGGGCCGCGCTTTCACGCTGATTAGGAGAACAGGAACGTGCCGAGGTCTTCATGTTCAGTGCTGCATGTCACAGACTAACACACCGCGCTGCAATGGCGCTTTCATCTGAACTGCAGCACTTCTTCTCAGAGTAAACAACACTGTGGAAGGAAGACTTTTACAAAAAATATATATATAACACATTTACCAGAGAAAGGTTTGCTTTGTTTGTTTTTAATGAGGCGGTGGGAAAAGTAATATGTGCGCACGCACGCACGCACGCACGCAGGCTGGAGCCATCGACTGAATGCAGCGGATTGGACTTTACAAGATACTTAAAACATTTTTAATTCTAATGAATGAATCCATATATGGTCCAATGTTAGTTGTTATTACTCATAAGCTCTAATTACGTGTCATTAGTTAAATAATAATAAAACCAGACTTTTTTAAAAATATTATTTATAGCAGATCTACAAGCACCGGTACGCCTGTGTGTGAGCTGTAGTTTTTGTATGATGACACAGGGAGCATAATGTATACTTACTAGGCATACTGTAGATCATCTGACTGGCATACTGTCTGTCCCTCTGTTTTTGTATGCGCCATACAGCTCCAATTATCAGAAGAGTAAGTATTAAGGAGCTATAATTAGAATACCTACCCAACATAATTATTATGGGAATGTTTCAGCGCGCGCGGTTCTGTCCAGGCTGGCAAACTGATAATATTATCTCAAGTGGAAACCACCAAAATTGTTATACTTTTCAGGATAAAAAAAAAAAAAAGCAAGCGTAGCAGATCTATAAAGCTCAAAAGAATTAATAAAATAATAAAATCTGAAAAACTAAAACAGTGTTTCTGCCCATTGTTGTGCAGATCGGAGCATCAGTGCACCTGTGGCTTTTATTTTCAATTTCAGACCAGACTGACAATAAAATATTAACACACACACACACACACACACACACACACAGTATAATGGCATCGTTGGGTCTCCTACACTGAACTCATAAATCACTTTCACTTCTCTCTCCAGAAGGACCGACAGTCTGAAATACATTAAAAAAAACAACCTTCAATCATTATTCATCTCCTCCTCCAGGCTCTCAGCGTGCTGTGATATATATATACGCAACAAACATCAACATGTTTACTCGTACTGCCTGATTTACTGGAGATCAACTACATATAGGAGTGTAGCGTTGTCGTCCGGCAGAAACCTCTTATCTCCCATTTTGTAACTTTTTGTGTTTTTTGCGTAAATTAACGGCCTATATTTTCATATGAAGGCTTATTATTTATTCAGCATTTGAGCCAGGGACCACCATTATGACATTTAGCCTCTCCGACCCAAAGCTAAGGCATATTTTGTTAATCCTGCATAGGCTACCTATACTTCATCGTACAGGAGTGCTACACAATGGTGGCAAAACTAGCAGATCTGCAAGCTCTCGACGCGTTGCAACACTTTAACATTTTGAAAGCGAAAGGGGTTGAGCGCGTCTGTGTGGGTTTCATAAATATTAAACCAATGAAACAAGGGCTTGTGACTAAATAACTACATTGGATCCATTGGAACACAGGTTATTATTATGTATATTTCCCCCCCCCCCCCCCGTTTCTTGAGTAAAGTAAAGGTTTGGGACGTACAAGGTTTTCACATGACAGCGCCGAACATAAACGTGTTTACATGCTCCGACTGATTTACTGTATAAAACAACAACATAACAGCATAGCATGAATCATTCTCACCGTTCATCTTTCCACGCTTTGCATGCCGGCTGGCAGTGGTGCAAGACATACTCAGATTACATTTATTTTTGAGTGGTGTAAACCACTCCTACAACTGGCTTTGTTAGTTTACATGTCTGTTCGTACCAAAAAATGAGCATGGTTCTAATAATCAGCTTAGCAAGGCTGCTCACTATGGGAGTTTGCGCCTCCTGGCGTGAACACAGAAGCATTTATTTATAAGCTCACAGACAATATATGGGCTGGGACTTTAAGACGCAAAGGACGTTGACCCCGCCCGCCGGTGCGCTGGTATAACAGTCAGTCAACGCCCTGCGGCCTCATTCGTTTTGTTCTTCTCATGTGTAACACACAACGCAGCGAAGTCTCCCGATTGGTATCTGATTTTTTCCATAAGGACGAGAAGGTTTCTCGGTACCGCGGAAACTACCTTTCCCCGAGGCTTCAAGTCGAAGAAAGACGGTAAGTCCGCTTTCTTTTACCGGGTTAATACTAACTTGGTGGGTAATTTAGCTTTGCATAGTGACCCGGCGTGGCCCTAGCTAGCGTTGTAGTTAGTTCTACTATAAATTACCTGTGTGACGGTCTGTAGCGCGGCTAGAAACAGCCAGTTTTTGCTTCCACACGAACTTTCGTTGGCCTCAGGGTCTCGAACGTGTGACGGACTTGAACGGTGTTACAACCCGTTTAGCTTCCACACGTGTGGCGGCGTTTAGCGGTGGCTAGTAATAGCCCGCTCTAGCCAACACACACACGTCCTGTGGTTTAGCCCTCGACGGAGTGGTGACCTGAGCAGTAATTAGTAATAATACTGTTTAGCTTCCACGTTTGTGACGGTCTTTAATAGCGGCTAGCGATAGCCCTATTTTAGCTTCCACACGCACGTGACGTCTTTTACAGTGACTAGTGATAGCCCTGTTTTAGTTTCCACAAAGTGACGGTCTGTTACAGCAGCTAGCGATAGCTCTGTTTTAGCTTCCACACGCACGTGACGTCTTTTACAGTGACTAGTAATAGCCCTGTTTTAGTTTCCACATAAAGTGAAGGTCTTTCACAGCAGCTAGCAATAGCTCTGTTTTAGCTTCCACTTTGAACGTGACTGCCTACTAACTCGGCCCCATTTGCCTTGTTTGTAGCTTCCACGTGCATCTTAGCATCGTAAGATGTCTGAGTCCCCGACCAAGGCTCGTCGTCGACGCCGTCGCGCCCTAGTGGACGCTGATAGCCAGTGCATGCAGAGGGCCTGCAAGTCATGCAGGGGCCTGCTCTCCCATGACGACATGCACGACGAATGTCTTTACTGTCTGGGCTATGGCCATGCTGTGGAGGCGGTGGAGAACCCAGAGCGATGCCCACATTGCTCTGCCTTCTCCGACATCCTTAAGCGTAGCAGGCGAAAGCGCTCCCACAGGGCGTATCGGACACAGCGGGTCGCCCACGCACGGGGGAGAGAGGACGAAGCCCAGCGTCAGGAAGCCTCCAGGGAGGCAGCTGACCCTAACCGCTACTCTCCAAGCCTCTTCATCGGAGCCCCGACCCCCGGAGAGGCAGCCCGGTCCCTCACGTCTGCTGCAGCACAGGACGCCTACGATGCAGCGAGGAAGCAGGGAGCCACTCCTGAGGAGGCGGCACACGCCGTCGCAGCGACTGTGGCAAAGAGGGCCTACGCCGCCGCTGTGAAGCGGGGAGTAAAGCAGTGGTCCGCTGACATGGACGCTCCACTCCCCGACGCTCCTGACGTTGTCGTTCTTGCGGACGACGACGCAAGCGTGGAGCAGGCTCCTGGAAGGGACAACGCTGAGATGAGCTCCGGGGAGTCCTCATCTCAGGAGTCAGCATCCTCCTACACCTCTGACGAGGAGGATGATGGAGAGAGCCGCGGCAGCAGCGAGAGCGACGCTGAGGAGGCAGCCCTGCCTCCAGTCGTCGAGACCGCTCAGGCGGCCGACGTCGCCGCTCCAGCACCACCAGCTACTGCAGAAGTTGCACCGGCTACTGCTGCTGCAGCCCCAGCCGGCCCCGCTGCAGCTCCGACGGATCCAGCAACGGCGGCCCCAGCTGAACCACAGCTCCACTATGACAACACTGACATCGTCGAGTTGTTCAAGAAGGCTACAGCTCGCTGTGATCTGGTCTGGCCGGCCAGTCTTGAGCCTCCAGTGGCTAAATACACCCTGTGTGAACAGTTTCGCAGGAGGATTCAGGGCGACCTAGCGAAGCCCCAGACCAAGGCTGAGATCCCCCTCGATGGCGGGTTCCTGAACTCCCTCATGGTGTCTTGGGCTCAGCCCTACGCAGCCTCCACCTCCCTGAGCGGAGGCTTTAAACTGCTTGATTGCGCAGGACAACGGGAGGCGGGCCTCGAGGCCATGCCTCCGATGGACAAGTCCTTCGCCGGCTGGCTCATGGGTATTAACCCCAATGTCTTCAATAAGGACCCGGACTTCTCCTTGCCTACGGACAAGGACGACTCCAAAGTCAACAAGGCTGCCTACAAGTGCGCCTCGACCGCGGCCAGAGCGTTGAACGCCACGACCCTTCTGCAAGGGTCAGTGTCTCACGTCCTGCTGGAGGTGGGTGACAAGCCTACCCCCGAACGCATGGCTGAGTTGAGGCGCCTGCACCTTGAGCTCCTCCGTCTCACTCAGGCCCAGACGGAGATGGTGGGCAGAACCATGGCGAAACTACTGGTCCTTGAGAGGGCCAGGTGGTTGGAGTTGTCCCCTAAGGTGGGACGCACTCCACTGGAACAGAAGGTCTCCACTTCGACACTCTTCGCGTCCATGCTGGAGGAGATGCGCTCCCGCGACGGACAGACGAAGACTGACACGGAGGTCATCGGCGCTTGTCTCCCGGCGACGGGAGCACGGCCCAAACAGGCTCAACCCTACAGGCCGACCTACGAGCGCACCAAGGACAGGGTCGATCGTTCCAGGTCCAGGAGGGACACCTTCAAAGTCCCCGACACCCAGAGGGCTCCGTCGGCGTCTGCCTCATCTTCCCGCCCACCTCGCAACCGCAAGAAGGTCGATAGGAGGCGCCCCTCTGCCTCTCCGGCCGGCGGCCCCCGCAATGGGGCTAAGAAAGGAGGGCCACCCGGCGGGAAGGCGAAATAACCAGACCCGCCCCACAGGGAGACGTCGGACACAGTCTCCCCCACCCTTCCCCGAGTTTCTTTGAAGCGCGGCATAGTGGCCACGGGCCTCATGCCGGACGCTCTCAGTGTGGACAGAAAGAGGACTTGTTTTTCGAAAATAAATGTTTCTCCAGTATTTTCTGTGCCACCACGATTTCCAATAAAGCAGTGTTCTCTACTGAAAACCGGTCTCATGGATCGTCATTTGAAACTGAGGGGGATGGGCCCACAGCCCGGGCCTTCAAGGAGGCCCGTGGCAGTCGGCCGAGTTGCAAGCGTAGCTGCCGTGGACACAGCGCCAGGGCCCCAGGTCCATATTGCAGGACAGAGGCCCCAGGCCCAGGTTCTGACCGTAAGGGGCGCCGCTCTGCCACAAAAGGGTTCAGAGCTGGCTTCAACTCCTCTGGCGCTGTGTCTGCAGGAATGGAATCGGTGTGGTGTTCATCCTTGGGTGTTGAACACCATCTCGAAGGGGTACAAACTACAGTTTGCCAGAAGACCTCCCGCTTGTGGGAACGTTCTGTTCTCGCAAGCGAGTGGTCAGGCAGCCGAGGTTCTCCAGGACGAGATAACGTCTCTGTTGGAGAAGAAGGCTATACGTGTGGTGTCCATGGAGCAGAGCAACACAGGGTTTTACTCCCGCTACTTTCTCGTGAAAAAGAAAGGGGGGGGCATGCGGCCCATTCTAGACCTACGTGCTCTGAACGGCTATTTGAAAGTGTTTCACTTCAAAATGCTCACGAGCAAGGCTCTGCTGCGCATGATGCGCCGAGGGGACTGGTATACAACTCTCGATCTAAGAGACGCGTATTTCCACATTCCCATCTACCCACCACACAGGAAATTCCTGCGGTTCGGCTTCAAGGGACAGATATACGAATATCTGGTCCTTCCGTTCGGGCTGTCACTAAGTCCAAGGACTTTCGTGAAATGTACACAGGCAGCCGTCGCCCCGCTGCGCCAGCGGGGCGTTCGGGTAGCAATGTATGTAGACGACTGGATAATTTATGCGGACTCAGCGTCAACACTGCGACTACACACAGGCTGGGTGGTAGATCACTTGACGTCTCTGGGTTTCAGCATAAATTACGCCAAGAGCGTGTTGGTGCCGACACAATCGATAGATTACATAGGCATGACGTTGAACGCTGTGTCTTTCACGGCGCGTCTCTCCGACGAGAGGATCCGCTCGTTTCAGTCATGTCTGGCGTTGTTTCAGACGGGCAACAGGGTCCCGTTCCGGACCTGTCAGAGGTTGGCGGGTCTCATGGCCTCTGCAATATCCGTTATTCGGCTAGGCAGATTGTACATGAGACCATTTCAGAGGTGGATGCAGTCACTGGGTGTAGGACAACATCGTTGTCAGCATCCTGTGACCGTATCGGTGGGATGCTTCGAGGCATTACGTCAGTGGAGAGGCGTTCAATTCCTCTCAGAAGGCGTGATTATGGGGATGGTCGTATCCCGGAAAGTACTCACGACGGATGCCAGCCTGTCGGGGTGGGGTGCCACCCACGAAGGCAGGGCAGCCAGAGGTGTATGGAGTGGCAGCATCAAGTCTGCCCACATAAATTACCTAGAGCTGATGGCGGTAATGTTGGCGTTGCAGCATTTCGAACCGTTCATCAGCGGTTGCCATGTCCTGGTCAGGACGGACAACACGACGACAATGTGCTATGTCAACAAACAGGGGGGCCTACGGTCCACCAAACTGCATGCGCTAGCACACAGACTGACGTTATGGTGCGACGAGCACCTTCTGTCGATCAGAGCCTCCCACGTTCCGGGACTCCTGAACACGGGGGCGGATCTGTTGTCCAGGGGCTGATACCTCTATGCGGCTTGGTCACTGCATCAAACAGTGGCCAGACAGATATGGGAGAGGTTCGGCAGGCCACAAGTGGATCTGTTTGCGTCGGACGAGAACAGCAAGTGTCCGCTGTTCTTCTCCATAGCAGGGACGGCTCCGCTGGGTTTGGATGCCCTGGCGCACCAATGGCCCCAGGGCCTACTTTACGCGTTTCCCCCGTTGTCTCTCATCCTTCCCACGCTGGAGAGAGTGAGAACGCAGCGCCTGTCAGTGATCTTAGTGGCCCCAGGGTGGGGCTCTTGGAGGTCAGACATAGTCCCTCTCCTGTGCGACCGGCCCTGGCAACTTCCGTTGCGCAGGGACCTACTGACCCAGGCGGGAGGCGAGATATTCCACCCACGGCCGGAAGATCTAGACCTCTGGGCCTGGCCCGTGAGAGGTTGAATCTTGGCGCGGAGGGTCTTCCCCAGAGCGTCATCGACACTATTCAGTGTGCGAGGGCGCAGTCGACCAGGGATGCTTATGATATGAGGTGGCGGCTGTTTGAGGACTGGTGTTCACCAGCTCAAGTTGTGCCGTTTCAAGCACCAGTGAGGGTCATACTGTCATTCCTCCAGGACCTCCTGGACAAAGGCAGAGCCTTTAGTACGGTTAAGGTGTATCTGGCTGCTATCTCAGCCTGCCACATCGGGTTTGAGGACAAGACGGTGGGCCAGCTCCCACTGGTGCGCCAGTTCATGAAGGGGGCTAGCCACCTTCATCCGGTAACCAAGTCTCTGGTCCCCTCGTGGGACCTTGCTTTGGTTTTGGACTCTCTGTCCCAGGTGCCATTTGAGCCCTTGGAGGGGTTGAGTATGAAGCTATTATCGCTGAAGACAGCGTTATTGCTAGCTTTGGTGACCGCTAAAAGGGTCAGTGATATCCATGCTTTGTCGACGAGTGCGGAATGCATGAGATTCAATGGAGATGCAAGGGTGGTCATGAAGACCAATCCAGCATTTCTACCTAAGAACCGCCTAGCTACCCCGGTTCCGATGGACTTGGCGGCGTTCTGTCCGCCTCCCTTTGCCTCTGAGGAGGATAGGAGGAGGCATAACCTCTGTCCGGTGAGGGCGTTGAGGTTGTATTTGGACAGGACTAAGGCGACGAGGAAGACTACACAACTGTTTGTCTCCTGGGATCCCAAGACGGTGGGACTGCCTATCTCAAAGATTAGGCTTTCCCAGTGGATCGTGGAGGCTATAGAGCGGGCCTACTCTGGCAGGAATATGGTGCCTCCCGTAGGGTTGAAGGCGCATTCCACGAGGGGAATGGCATCGTCCTGGGCCCTCTGTAGGGGGGTCTCTGTTCAGGATGTTTGTTCCGCTGCAAGTTGGGCATCGTCTTCCACGTTTGCCACCTATTATAGACTGGATGTGACAGCGGCGCCAGTGGCGCATGCAGTCCTGGGCGTAGCCTCCAGGTGAGGGAGAGGCTTAGTTCCCCACGGGGGACGTTGGTTTTCTCCGGGGCGTTACGACAGTTTGTTCTGTCGGCCCCTCTTAGGCACTTTTGGCAGACTTGGTCTGTTGGCCTTCCCAATAAGGTGCAGTGGTCCTGTTGTGGGACGTACTGTGGTCCTTTTCTCACAGATGAGGGTACGGGCCCTAGGGGTCCAGACTTCGCGATGACAATAAGGGAGTTAATGAAGTCTCCCATAGTGAGCAGCCTTGCTAAGCTGATTATTAGAACTGGGGGTTACGAATGTAACCAAGGTTCTATAACAGCGAGCAAGGCTGCTCACCAAGATTCCCTTCTTGTTTGCTTGAGAAGAGAACAATTGTTATCGAATGAGGCCGCAGGGCGTTGACTGACTGTTATACCAGCGCACCGGCGGGCGGGGTCAACGTCCTTTGCGTCTTAAAGTCCCAGCCCATATATTGTCTGTGAGCTTATAAATAAATGCTTCTGTGTTCACGCCAGGAGGCGCAAACTCCCATAGTGAGCAGCCTTGCTCGCTGTTATAGAACCTTGGTTACATTCGTAACCCCCAGTTGCTATGGTCACCCAGTTCACCCGGGTGTGATTTCAGCTTTGTTAGTTTACGTGTCTGTTTGTACCAAAAAATGAGCATGGTGCATTGTGATTGGCCGGAATGAGACATTACGTCACTGACATTACGTCAGTGACCACAGCTGATCAGGCTATATAAGACCTTGCACCACTCAGTTCACATGGGTGTGATATTTTAAGTAAAAGTAGTAGAACTGCTTGTACAAGCTATTTTTGAATAGACAAAAGTATAAAATAGGTGTTGGTAATGGAAATATTTTGAAACTTTTGAATCATTTTGATATATTGTTTTTATCCATTTTCAGATGGGTGGGAGGGGGGGACGACCCTCCATGACCGAATACATATTCATGTTCGGGGTCCTTGGCACGAAAAGGTTTGAGAACCACTGAAGTACTGTACAGTAAATGTACTTAACGTACTTTCCACCTCCCCCTGCAGCACACATACCGTAGTAGCATGAATCATCGTCGTTCATCTGCTCCCTGCTTGGCGGCTAGCTGTGTCACTCCATCAGGATTTAGTGCACGCTCCACACATTGTTATGAGCAGCTTTGTGGACGTGAATGACAGACTGACCTTATGGGACTTTTTAAATGGCTGAAGTTTTGCAGAGCAGAGACGAGGGTGACACGGGGCTTTGGGTGTCCCAGTTCAACCTGAGAAAATGTGCATACGCCTGCTCAGAATACTGACAAATAAATGGGAACCTGAGAACATAAGACTGAATCCTCAGTTCACCCATTAAAGACGTAGTGAAATGAAAATACATTTTCACACTATATCCGTGGTCATTGTAGCGGACCGGCTGGATAATAATTGGGTAAAGCCGACTGATGAGTTTGACGTTTCTCTTTATTCAGAACCCAACGTAGAAACTGGAAAAATGACATAACATACATAGGCTACATCAATATACTGTAACATTCCATAATCAAAAGGCATAATACATTTTCCATAACATCCATGAGCATATATACACATCCACAAAACTATACAATATTTAATCCATCATATCAACATGCAATATAGAAATAAATAACCCTCAGACAATACATACAACAATAAGACTAATTATCAATATCCCTCATACAAGATTGACCAACAATAAAAGTATCACCTTTTTCCCCTTTCCAGCTCGGTGCTAAAGTGGCTTGTGCAAAACTGTTCTGTTCCAGGGCTCGTTTGGGCCATCCGTCCTTCCTTTGCGGTCTGACCGTCTGTCCATCCTTCCCTTCCTCAAATAAACTTCTCCATGTTTGCCATTCCTCTCTTGTGGCAAATCTGGCAATATCTGTTCCTCTACCAGCGAGGTGGGCAAGTGACCGTTTTATGAGCTAATGCCTACTTCTAGCCCCATACTGGGTGTCAGCACCACACAGGTGATCTTGATCTGTGTAATCAGTACCAGTTTGTGCAGGAAACAGTCAAAATAAGGCCTGAGACCTGACATTTGGACAGAAAGCCTTTCAAAATAAAAGCTTTAGGGACAACACATTGTGACAATTGGAACCCTCCCATGTGGGTCCGTTACAGTCATCATATGGGCATACCTAACAAAATGTGAAAATTTCCATTTTTGTGTATTTTTGAGGGCCGCTAGCCCCTCCTATATTCATTAGTGTAGATTTTCGACTTACACAAACATTAAATTCCCATTGACAATGAATGGAGAATTTACATCATGTGTGTCTGATCAAACTTTTCGTCCACAAATGAGTCTTGGAAAATTGGGGTCGTCTTATCAACAGAGTTCTTATATTCGGTACAATACGGTAATATTGAAGATAAAATTGAGGCAGAAAACTGAAGACGGAAAAGTGAGGACGCAAATTGTGATTGGCCAGAATGAGATAAGAGCGCCCCTCACTTCACACGGGTGTGATTTTTATATGAAAAGTCCATCAAAATCTAATTTGAATTACTTCCTTTGAACGAAAACGTGATGCGTGATGACGTGTCGAGTCCTGCATGAATACAAATTAATCTTGATTTAATTCACCTGGTTTATTCCCATTGCTGCATGTTCCTACAAACAGCTGATATTGATTACAGAATTACTCCGTTTTTAATCGCATTCAAGATGACATCCAGACAGTGTATTTCTCATTTTAAACTGAATCAGCACCCTACAATATATATCTGAAAACATTATAGGTTAGAAATAAGCCACATATCTGCATGCTCTGTATCTGACTTGCAAAGTTTTGTAAACAAACAACTGCATGGGTCGCGGAGCTACGACCCATAGCCTGAAGGAATGCGACGCTCTGATTGGTTCAGAAGCACACAGACTTAAACTTCAAAATAAAGTTTTTGAAGTTCAGCTTGAAACGCTGGCTCTGAAGTTTCTGAACCAATCAGAGCGTCGCAACCCTCCAGACTATGGGGTTTTAAATCCGTGACTTCCTCTCACGTGCAGTGTCGTTTGTAAACAAAGTGACAGAGAGACGTGGGGCAAAGACAGGGGATTATTTCTAACCTAAACCTATACACAACCTATATACATATTTTAGCGTGATGATTAAGTTTAAAACGAGTAATACACTGTCTGGATGTCATCTTGAATGAGATTAAAAATGGAGTAGTTCTTGGAGCCAGGACAATGAAGCAATGGGAATCAAACTGGTGAGCTTCATTTGTATTGGCTTTTATTGATGTGGGCTTCGACATGTCATCACGCAGCACGTTTTCTTTTTCAGGAAGTAATTAAAAAAATATTTGTATGGACTTTTGATATATTTGATCATTTTTTTTGGCATCCATTGTTAGGTATGCCCATATGATGACCACGGATATGGTCTAAAAATGTGAACATTTTTTATTTCACTACACCTTTAAGACATGAGGTTGATTCTACAAATGCCTTCTAAATCAGCAGTTATTTTTCTTTTTAATGTGGGACGCGACTCCCCTCCTTTTTTAAAAGTATTAGTTAAAAAAACATTTGCAGTTTTTCATACATCGAAACAAACATTAAAACAGTAAAATTGGAGGAAAAAAAAGTAAAGAAATTCCATAATTTCCACACATTTCACTATTAACTAATTTAGTGTCAGTTTCACCTTTCATGCAAACTGAAAAGTGTAGAGTTATCAGGCCAACCTGGCATTGCCAGGGTTATTGCGCCTCTCTGACCTACCTACTGTACTTACTTATAAATGGGGCTCATGCCGGATTTGTTGTCAATAGTGACCTTGGCATATAGTGTCTCCCTGGCAGGTATTTGTACCGGTCAGATGGACGGCACCAAAAGCAGCCCCAGTATTCACGGCACACCAGTGTGCTTTGGCACACCATTTCAGAACCACTGCATGGTTCTAACTTTTGAGAGTGTCAGTGTACTGTGCACACTGCACATGGACCGGGTCCATTTGGTTCCATTTTACACTGTCAGAGTTACTTTGCCTGCCTGCCATGGACACCACTTTGAGAACCATATTGGTGTAGAACTCTCATAATCCCAGAGAGGTAAAACAAATCGGAGAAGATGAAGCGGCAGAGAAAATTTGTTTG
Source organism: Electrona antarctica (assembly GCF_951216825.1). Lineage (NCBI taxonomy): Eukaryota > Metazoa > Chordata > Actinopteri > Myctophiformes > Myctophidae > Electrona > Electrona antarctica. Next base: position 33,520,280 of record NC_136798.1, read on the forward strand.
AAAGTTTGTTTTTGTCTTGCAGACAAATTCAACCTTGTCTTAGTTTAGACTGTGTAGGAGAACAGATGGTCTATCATTTGAATACACCTACAGTACATATTTGTACGGGATAGTTAAACGACTGCTTGATTGTTTCATTATGTGTAATAATAGGAGCTTTATATGGGTCAGCTGATGAAGAAAATAGGAATGTCTTTGTTCATCTCAAAGGCATTATTATCACTCACACCACACTTTTGTTGAGATGTCGACATCGTGTTGGTTCAAGGTTGTACTTTATTGTTACATCTTGTGTACAGGTACAAGAGTACAATGCATTTCGGTTTTGCTTCCTTCGGACAATGCAGCAGCCTAACAGCAACAATAGAATAATGATAAAAATCATGTTTTATACACAAGCAGCATTTTCACCCCAGTAGCTGCGACCTAACGTTGTGTACCATTTCTTCACAGTATATTCTATGTACAACAGATTAGGTAGGTGTAGTTCAAGCACAATAGTGCAAGAAAAGGACGGATGGGAGGGGCGCTAGCGCCTGCTGATGCAGATATGTCAAAAGTGGGGTGTGGTTGAGAATCTAAACGGCATACCACCCTCAGACAAATTTTACAGAGCACATCAATCGCACCTTGAAGACAATGATTGCATCCTTTCGTGAAGGACAAACACATGGGACTCGTGGCTTTCAGAGTTCCAGTTCGCAATCAACTCTGCATGCCAGGAAACTACAGGCTTCACTCCAGCAGAAGTGGCCCTGGGACGCAAAATGAAAGGCCCGCTGGAGAGGGTTCTGTGCCGAACTCCTGATCCTGCCGAGAGCACTTATGCTCTGCTGGAAAGACAGAAGAGGTTAGTGGAGAGTGTCGTACAGCATGTGTCAAAGGCTCAAGAGAAACGGGGTCGTTCCTGTTCTTATCAGATCGTTCACGTACCTGCTTGTACGTGGAAAGAAGCTTGTTTTCTGGTTCAGCCCAGAGCTGAAGTGGCACTGGCATGAGAGATATTAGAACTGTTGTCATCACAATACTTCACTATGCATTTAACTGCTGTATCTGTATGAAACTTTGACAGGAAAAGACTCGCTCACCGTATAGAAAATAGAAGTAAAACTCCTTAAACTGAGACTTAGAAAAATATTTCTTCTTTATTTTAACATGCTCAAAGTGCTCGTGCTCATAGTGCAATTTAAAAAGCAAACGTTTCGGTCCTAGGACCTTCGTCAGTGCTATATGATTTTCACAGACACAGGACTTGCTCTTAAAGAGCTCCAAAACAATACAGCTCAGGTGCTGAGATTGCTAATTGATGACATCACCAGATGGTGGGGCGTGGACATTACAGAATAGATATACAAATTCACACTGTTATATAGGAAATAAGAATACAATACATCACATGTAGAAGTGCTTCAGTATCTGTATGAAAAGCATAAGATAGATCAACTCACATGCTACATTATTTTGACTATACCAGCTAGGCAATGACCACGACCCTGACACCTCCCAGCGCCTCCCAGGCCACACTGCATGTGTTGTGTCGCAGTGTGTTGTGTTGTATTAACACATTAGCTGCCAGGTATTCATTAATTCATTAATTCTTCTGCCTCCGCCAGTGTTTTTCCAGTGAAGACCCCTTATTTTGAAGGCCCGCGAGACCTGAGACGTGACTGTGGAGTGACAGAAGATCGTCTTTTCTTTCAGTTCAGTTCTTTAGTTATGGGCCGTTGATTAAAGCTTGTTTTGACGAAAACCGCAATCTGGAAAGAGAATCTGAGATGCTGTGAATGCATTTATGTAAATGTGTTTACATTGAGGAGGATGGGCACAGAGTTTTCACTTCAGGTTAATTTCCAGTTGTATCTGTCTCCTAGCAACCTAGAACCATTCATACGTTGGTGCAGAGCGATCTTTAGTGCAATCACTGAAGACGGTGTTATATAACACCTTTATTTGCACACTTGGGAAACTCGTCATCCTGAAGTGTTTCAGGATACAGATCATGGTATACAGGAAGCATCGGCTCCTCCATCATATGTGGCGACTGCCAGTTATCACAGACACTTTGCCAATGCCTTAACTCTTGGCTTGGCATTCCTGCAATCTGCAGGCCTCTCACAACTCATTTATGGATATCACACATACAAATATGAACACAAGCAGTTTACATTTGCAAACAAGCTGTATAATGTACCCTTAAGACGTTGAGGAATGCGAGTTCTAAGCTGTGGTCATATTCTGGTGTATTCTGTTGGTGTATTGGTTGTAATATCTGAAAAGGCATAATTTTCATCAATGATGCACAGTTTGAACTTGAACTGTGTGTGTGTGTGTGTGTGTGTGTGTGTGTGTGTGTGTGTGTGTGTGTGTGTGTGTGTGTGTGTGTGTGTGTGTGTGTGTGTGTGTGTGTGTGTGTGTGTGTGTGTGTGTGTGGTTTCATAGGTGTGTGTGTGTGTTTAGCCACAGCAAACTGGACATCGCATTTAAATGTATAGTAAATTACCTACCATTAGCAGTGAATGGGGAAGCTTACACCAATGACACACTGAGGCCTGTTCACTGGCATTCACTGCCCCCTACTGGCACTTCATAGAACTACATCACACAGAAACAATGACTGGATCTATAATGATTGATTATATAATACAATGTGGTGGAAGAAATACTCTGGTTTTTATACCAGAATTACACAACTATTATGTTACAAGTAAAAGGCAGATAGTAGTAGTAGTATCAACTACTCAGGTAAAGTAAACGTACCTCACAATTGTACAGTATACAGTTGGAGGCCATCGATATTGTCCTTTTCTTTTTGCTGAGGTTTGCGTGATCTGCGCAAAAGGACAGTTAACCCATTTTGGGCGGGAACCCCTTTTGGTGTTTTAAACATTGTTATAATTTAGCTATTGAAAAATAGCAGATCTACAAGCTCATAGCGCGCCACCGAGTGGCGCGCTACGAGCTTGTAGGTCTGCTATTTTTGAAAAATCGTGAAAATATTTATTTCAGAAAACTGGAGGATTTAGAAGGATTTTTTTAAAATTTTGAGGTCAGGCCTAAATGGGTCAAATGATAAGGGACAATATCGGTGGCACCCAACTGTAGTTGAGTAAATGTACTTTACTCTCCGGCCCATAGGAGCAGGGTACTACTTTCGTTCTATTCATCCTGCTATAGATAATCACTTCTCAGCTCTAGTTTTGTATTCTAAAGAGGGACACAAAATCAATCCCCACACACACTTACCTCGGCATTGATCTATTAAATCTTGATCTATTAAACCTACTTTTGTATTCCATCTATTCAGCACATTTTCCCCCCATTCTTTCTTACCCAATTCAGTCATTTTTGATTGATTGAGGTACAGTTATACAATCATGCTAATAGGATCACACAAGAAGAGGTCTTGGTTTCATTGTGGTCCCGTGTATTCAATTCCTCAAGACGTATAAAGACATTATAATACAACACTATACTATACAAGAAACCATCGATACTAGGAGCAGTATTATAGAAAAATAGTGTGGGGTAATTTATTTTGGCAAGCTATTAGAAGACTTGTCTAGGTCCAGTTGCGAATTGCACACAGGTGCTCTTTTCTGGCGGTTTTGAAGGAGGGTGGGGGTAAGATTAAGGTTATGCCAGTTAAGGTTATGCCAGTTCATTCCTCTCCACATACAGTTGGAGGCCATCGATATTGTCCTTTTCTTTTTGCTGAGGTTTGCGTGATCTGCGCAAAAGGACAGTTAACCCATTTTGGGCGGGAACCCCTTTTGGTGTTTTAAACATTGTTATAATTTAGCTATTGAAAAATAGCAGATCTACAAGCTCATAGCGCGCCACCGAGTGGCGCGCTACGAGCTTGTAGGTCTGCTATTTTTGAAAAATCGTGAAAATATTTATTTCAGAAAACTGGAGGATTTGGAAGATTTTTTTAAAATTTTGAGGTCAGGCCTAAATGGGTGAAATGATAAGGGACAATATCGGTGGCACCCAACTGTACGTGTGTTTTCACTGCTGTTGTATCCCATACTGACTCACCTGCCAGTGAGGACAGGAGCCCTCTGGTCCCCACCCAGTGCAGCTGGACTGCGTGTGTAAAGAAATGGGAAACTGTGATATAACCACATGCTTCAAAGACGCGAAAGGAAGAAGTGGTCAGAGCAATCGATCGATTGTTTTCCAGCTTGGATCAATGGAACCAACACATTATTCCTATTTATCACTGTCAAAATGAAAGCAATTTTTTCACGTTTTTTTTTTTTTGTGTTTTGTCAATTACTTGGACCCACTACTTGCAGTACCCCCATGGCCCGCCTGCGACCACTGCACACTGCACAGTGCACAGCATACCGAAGTTTGGACTCCAGCAGTCTGGCATCTATTTTGAGCTCTAGTACTATATTCCCTCTCTGTTTTATATGGTCTCTGTCGGGTGGAAACCTCATACGTCCAAAACTGTTACTTGTCAAGATTCACATTCAAAAGTATCGAAGGTAAGAAGATCTACAAGCTCGAAACGCTTTGCTTCGTGCCGTGTTTCGAGCTTGTAGATCTGCTACTTTTGATACGTTTGTGTGACGCTGTTGTATGATCAAATACTGGGCTCTAATTTACGGTTTCTGCTCGACAGCGACGCTATGCAATGGAAAAGAGCCATGTTTCTGCTCCTTGATTACACAGCTGAGGTGAAAATCAGCAGCTGTCTGGTTCCATAACGCCATGAGTTGAGAACCGATGTGCAGTGGTGGAAAGTACCTTTACTCAAGTACTGTACTTAACCCATTACAGTCTGTACAATCGGTCTTAATGTAGGCCTTCTAAATCAGTCGTTTTTGGTGCCAAGGACCCCCAAATCGCTCTTGCTCTCCATTGCTCCTTTTCTCGCACGTGTGAGAAAAGGAGCAATGGAGAGCAAGAGCGAGAAAGTGTGTGTCGAGTAACGTAACTGGATGTAGCAGGAACAGACGGAGAGGTACAGTATCAGGGGAGAGAAAGAGACACGTTTAATTTATACCGTAGTTGCGCACCAGTACTGCACAGCTGATCTACAAGCTCACAATGCACAGCATCGCGTCGTGAGCTTGTATTATACCGACACTCGAGTAGGTAGGCTATAAATCAGACTGGAGTGTGCGATGCACGAGAGGAAGTTGAGCGACAAGCGGCACTACGGAGATGAGAGGCGGAGAGAACTGAAGCTGTGTGTGTGTGTGTAGTGGGAGGGGGCATGGAGGGCACGACAACCTCTCTAAGTGACACTGATTGACAGCTGGCATAGACAATCAGCTTCCAGACGCTGTACTGTAGTTGTTGAAATGTTTAAAAAAAAAAAAAATCCCCTCTGCATTTCTACTTGTTGATAGACAGTGAGAGGCGGACAGGAAAGGTGAGTGAGAGATGTGGGATGACGGGGTGGCAGTGTGGCTCAGGGCCAGGGTAGAGTGGCCGGTAGAGATGTGGGATGACAGGGTGGCAGTGTGGCTCAGGGCCAGGGTAGAGTGGCCGGTAGAGATGTGGGATGACGGGGTGGCAGTGTGGCTCAGGGCCAGGGTAGAGTGGCCTGTGAGAGATGTGGGATGGCGGGGTGGCAGTGTGGCTCAGGGCCAGGGTAGAGTGGCCGGTAGAGATGTGGGATGACGGGGTGGCAGTGTGGCTCAGGGCCAGGGTAGAGTGGCCGGTAGAGATGTGGGATGACAGGGTGGCAGTGTGGCTCAGGGCCAGGGTAGAGTGGCCGGTAGAGATGTGGGATGACGGGGTGGCAGTGTGGCTCAGGGCCAGGGTAGAGTGGCCGGTAGAGATGTGGGATGACGGGGTGGCAGTGTGGCTCAGGGCCAGGGTAGAGTGGCCGGTAGAGATGTGGGATGACGGGGTGGCAGTGTGGCTCAGGGCCAGTGTAGAGTGGCCGGTAGAGATGTGGGATGACGGGGTGGCAGTGTGGCTCAGGGCCAGGGTAGAGTGGCCGGTAGAGATGTGGGATGACGGGGTGGCAGTGTGGCTCAGGGCCAGGGTAGAGTGGCCGGTAGAGATGTGGGATGACGGGGTGGCAGTGTGGCTCAGGGCCAGGGTAGAGTGGCCGGTAGAGATGTGGGATGACGGGGTGGCAGTGTGGCTCAGGGCCAGGGTAGAGTGGCCGGTAGAGATGTGGGATGACGGGGTGGCAGTGTGGCTCAGGGCCAGGGTAGAGTGGCCGGTAGAGCGGCTGGATGGGAACCGTGAGGTTCCCCGTTCGATCCCATGCAGGCTCCCCCATAGTTCTAAGTCCTTATGTCCTTGAGCAAGACGCTGAACCCCTGGGTGAATGGGTGAATGCCAGCTCTGTTGATGCGGATAGAGAGTGCTGTGAGCTTGTACATCAGTCTGTGCTTGTCATGTGAAAGTCATGTGAAATGTGCTATATAAATAAATGTGACTTGACTTGACTTGTACATCTGCTATTTTTCAATAGCCAACGCTAAAATCTAAAATGAAACGGATGCGAAAAAAGTACCTTAAAAAGTATACTTAACCGTTAAGTAGTAGACTTTTCAGGTACGTTTTTAAAACTTTGCTTGAGTATGTCAATTTTTCAACTTTTTTACACTGTGTATTACTCCACTACATTCATTTGAATGCTTTAGTTACTTTGCAGATTTAGATGAGTCATTAACACCAATTGTTAATTAAAAGAAAATCGTGTACATTTTCATAACATAGCAGATCTACAAGCTCACGACGCGATCAATAACATCTTCTTTCTTTAACCTTTATTTATTCAGGGAAGTCCGTTGAGAGCAAGCTCTCTTTTCCAATAACGCCCTGATTACAGTAAACATAACATACAATATGAACACAAATACATTACAGGATAAGAAACAATTCAAAGTGAACAAGTACACAGCTAGATCTCAGATGGATCCTTACAAGCCTTTTAAAATGTTCAAGTGAAATCAAGTTATTCAGTTTTTAGACAGTTCCAACATGTGAGGTGCATAGTAATACAAGGCTGTTTTACCCAATTCAGAATTCACATTGTAGATTTCTAAAATAAGGTAGTTTTGGTAGTATGATGTTGGCCAGTTTTGGGATGTAATTGGCTGCTAAGACATGTACAGTTGGGTGCCACCGATATTGTCCCTTATCATTTGACCCATTTAGGCCTGACCTCAAAATTAAAAAAAATCCTTCTAAATCCTCCAGTTTGCTGAAATAAATATTTTCACGATTTAAAAAAAATAGCAGACCTACAAGCTCGTAGCGCGCCACCGAGTGGCGCTCTATGAGCTTGTAGATCTGCTATTTTTCAATAGCTAAATTATAACATAATGTTTAAAACACCAAAAGGGGTTCCCGCCCAAAATGGGTTAACTGTCCTTTTGCGCAGATCACGCAAACCTCAGCAAAAAGAAAAGGACAATATCGATGGCCTCCAACTGTAGGCATTTTGTTAAGTAAGGCTTTGAAAAACAGTGCAGTGCTGTTCTCGTCTCTGAAGACCAACCAACCATTTCATACAACCGTCCTACAGTGATGGGTGAGGAACCCATTTTGTGCATGCATGCGTGCGTGTGTGTAGAGTGCTGTCGAATGCAGGGATGGCTTGGTGTGTGCATGTGTGTGTGTGTGTGTGTGTGTGTGTGCGAGTGCCTGTGCGTTTCAGAGCTTGGAAGTCAGTAATTACATCTGCAGACTAAAGGTCAATGTTAACACTCTGAGAGGCCAAGACTAATCAAATAATTACGCTCATCGCCCAGGACGGAGATTAAAGGTGATATAGACACGTTTTAAGCCAAAATCTAAAATATATATTTTTGGGGCTTTTTCCCCTCTATCTTCCCCTATATTATGATGCTGAGGTGTTCTCCTGCAACAGCACACACTCCCTTTGGCTCCCTCTGGGTGTTTATATCCACTAGTATTGTTCTGCTGGGACGTCTCGGGGGTTTTAAACTTTTATCCAATAGCAACGCAGGTGTGTTCAACCCAGCAGTTTGCGGCTTACGCCTTTTATTGGTTTTTGAAGGGACAGACAGTAGGCTGACAGGAAACGGGAGAGAGATGGGGGAAGACATGCAGTAAAGGCCGTGTCGGGCTCGGGAGTCGAACCCGCGGCACACTGCGACTGGATTACCAGTCGGGTGCCCAGACGGTTACGCCACCGCCTGGGCTTCACCAACATTGTTAATGTGAAATAGTATGTTTATGATTATTTATTGAAATCATGAGAATCGCTGTAGCGCCTGGTCTGGGTGGTGTGAAAGCAGCAGCAGCAAGCACCCCTCAGCCCTCACACACAACCATTCCCCCGGGGGAGACAGAATGTCGGACCCCCCCACCAAATGGTTACATCAATATCGTTCATGTGAAGTGGGTTGTATGTGCTTATTTGTTGAAAATGAATGGTGGAAGTCGCTATAGTGAGTCTGTCACCACCACGGCGACCGCGGCTGCCTGCCGGTTTGAAGCCTGCTTTCAACCCGTGCAAGTCGCTCCACCATGCTATGAAGATGAATCTCGCCAACGGTGACTGCCGTCGCTATGATGACCATTTTGATCATTGCAATGAATAACCTTGGACAGAGTAGTTCACATGATTAGACCCTCCAGAAAAACGCGGGTTAAAATCCTTGATTTTGCGGGCTAAAATCCTTGATTAAATATGCAGGGTTTTTCTGCGCTTTTATGTGGTGAAATTGCGGGAACTTGAGAAATATGCGGACAGTTGCGATTATGCGGCATATGCGGAAAGTTGTGGAATATGCGGAAAGTTGCGGAAAGATACTGAAAAATATGCGGGAACTGGAAAAAATATGATTCTTCTCAAAAATACCCTGTTAGGCTACTACTGAATGAACAGGAGACACACACACACACACACACACACACACACACACACACACACACACACACACACACTCTGACTGAAGCCTGGTGTCATGCACTGACAATAGACAAAATATTCTGGAAATTCTACTGTTTAGATTGATGATAGGTTCTTGGTTTACTATCTATTTAACTATTTCTATGCATTTGATGTATACTGTATTACCTAGTGTTGTCCTTGCTTACTGTAAATCACTCTGGATTAATAGCGCCTGCTAAATGCCTGAATCGTAAATTTAAATACAAGGCAAGCCTTCACTTGTGAGCTTGTATATCTGCTATATCAGTGGTTTTCAACCAGTGGTCCGGCGACCACCAGTGGCTGAGCTTGAGGTGGTTCCAGCAGGTGGTCCCCAGCTAAATGATGGAGAACTGGTAACCAAATGGTCCTTTATTAGTTTCTAACTCTTGAGAGAGTTAGAATGACACCAAAATGGACCCATTATTGTTAAACATCTACATTACTTAATTTAAGTTGATAATGTAGAATAATTGTTATTTTGATCGTTTGCATGTTATCTTTATGGTATCACACCAATGCAGCATGGAATTATGGACAAAACCTTATACGATACGTTTTGGGTCTGAGCGGCTAAATCTCATCAAATGGTGGCCCGTGGTCAAATGCAGAATAAACTAGAAAAAGTGCCCTTCTGGGCACAGGTCTCCACCAGGAGGATAGGAGTGTGTGTGATATTTGGCAAAATGTTTGCGCCACCATGAGGCTGATTTGATAACTGTCAAGTGGCATTTCTTCCTCAGCCTAGTGGGAATATGCATGCACAGTTTCACCGCGATCGGACGCTGTGTTGAGTAGTTGTGGCGATTTGTACAAAACGGGTACAAAGCGGGCTACTCCTGAAAAGTTTAGTAGCCAATCTTAGGCAATGAAGGTGGATTATGAGAAATCAAAGAAACCCGTCTTGATCACATGACTATGGAGAGCATGTGTACCGATTTGCGTGAAATTTGGATAAAATCTGAAGGAGTAATATTAGAAAATGTGTTTTACATATGTCGGCCTCCTGGTGGCGCTATAAAGAGCAGATGTGAAAAATTCCAGGCAAAGGTTTTTCCTTGGCCTCTAGGGAGTGTGCATACAAAGTTTTAGACAGATCTGTGCAGTTGGAGGTAAAACACTTTTCGGCCAGTTATAGCACCAACATGAGGCTGAGTTGAAAATGTTCATGTGGCATTTCTTCCTCGGCCTAGTGGGAATGTGCATGCACAATTTCACGGAAATCACACAATGTGTTCATGATTTGCAGTATCTTGTTTGAAACTGAGCACTCTCTAGAGAGAGACTGTCCAAAAACTTGTTTTGCACAAAGCCGCCTCCTGGTGGCGCTATAACCGGCCGTTCTGGAAATTCTGGGGCAGAGGTTCATCGTTGGCATCCAGGGAGTGTGTGTGCAAAATTTGGCCTCGACCGGGTTAACGGTGCCGGAGATTAGCTGTTCACGGACGGACGGACGGACGGACGGACGGACGGACGGACGGAGTGTAAAACATACTCTCCCCATGCCTTCGGCCTGGTGGAGACAATAATGGGCCTTGATATGAAGCAGGTTGAAAACCATTGGGCTATGTCATCCGCACGTGGCACCATTGGCGTAGCATGAATTATGCATGAGGCACTCGTTCGCAAAATGACATTTGTGGCGACATTTCGTACCTAATGCCCCCTATACCTCCTCCAACTCACTCGCTCACTCCTCTGCAGACTCCTCATTAGCGCTGATCGACAATTAACAGACAAAACTTGCTAACCTTTTCCCGCTAACCTGACTCCAGCGCCGTGCGTGTGCGTGTGCACAAACCGGCAACGTTCCTCGCTGTCTGCGTAGCGGAGGCGTATATTCTGTGGCAGTCTTTAGCTTTAATTAGTTTTATAGGTTATGAGGAAAAGGCAGTGATGAACTCCATCGTTCATTTGGCTCAAAGCAACTGTCTACTGTCTACAGTTTGAGGTGTACTACATTTTGGGGCGACTGCTGAAAAGGGATAGCAAAAATTGATGGCATTTTGAACACGCTGATCAACGCTGATCAACGCAACCGGTTGTGCCCACGCACACTGTTGGCCTGGAGTTAATAAGAGTGTGTGTGTGTGTGTGTGTGTGTGTGTGTGTGTGTGTGTGTGTGTGTGTGTGTGTGTGTGTGTGTGTGTGTGTGTGTGTGTGTGTGTGTGTGTGTGTGTGTGTGTGTGTGTGTGTGTGTGTGTGTGTGTGTGTGTGTGTGTGTGTGTGAAAAATACTCAAATGTTATACTTGAGTAAAAGTATCAATACTGCAATGTAGAAATACTCTGTATACTGTATACTAGTAAAAGTGTATAAAGTACAAAGGTATATTGGTATCAAAATGTATCACAAGTTTTCATGTCTCTTTTCAAAACATCCGATCTACAAGCTCACAATGTGTTGCGATGCAATCATGCAACGCCTTGTGAGCTTGTAGATCGGTTATTTTCAAATGGCCGAAATGTATATGTTGCTGAAGTGGGTATTAAATGCATGTTTTTTAATGTTTAAAATCTAAAATAAGTTTTAAATAAATGTAGTGCAGTAAAAAGTACATGTAATGAAATGAAATGAAATGAAATCTATATTTACCCAGGGTATCTGGGCTAAGCTCAAGAACTTGTTTCCAGCCAGGCCCTGCTCATAGAACACATTTCATCGTAGTGGTTGATGCCTTGTTCAAGGGCATTTCAGCGGTGGTAATTTTAACGTGTCGGACGGCTGATTCGAACTGGGAACCTTCCGGTATCTAGACCGCGCCGCTATCCGTTCGGCCACCGCTGGATCCGAGATGTACAGTAGTGGAGTACAAGTACAAAAGTATTGGAAATACCGCTGGATCCGAGATGTACAGTAGTGGAGTACAAGTACAAAAGTATTGGAAATAACGCAAGTAAAGTACAAATAACTCAAAATTGTACTTTAGTACTGTACTTAAGTAAATGTACTTTGTTATTTCCACCACTGGAACAGACAAGCTCAGAAATTGTGTGCGTATGCAACTATGCGTGTGTGTGTGTGTGTGTGCGTGCGTGCGTGCGTGCACATGTAGGGTTTGTGGTGTTAGTGAGGCAAGCTGCGTGCCTCCCAGGTCCTCAGGGTAGCTGTTGATTGGTGGGGGTGAATGAGTCATGCACCAGCATTCAGCGAGCCCAGCAGGACTGCCAGACGTGCCCATGAGCAAGGTGGCGTAGCCCGGGGCTGTTTAGCAGCTCACAGGATGTGAATTTACTATGAGACTGTGTGTAGGAGGATGCTGTTAGCTAGAAGAGTTCAAAGCATAGATTTAGTTGCAGGAAGAAAAAGACGGTGAACACCTGCTCCGAAATTCTATAGAGTCCAGTTCGATCCCTGCACTTTTTTGGGGGAATGAGTTTAAAACGTATTGACCAAACTGTTTGTGCATGCGTGCGTGCGTGCGTGCGTGCGTGCGTGCGTGCGTGCGTGCGTGCGTGCGTGCGTGCGTGCGTGCGTGCGTGCGTGCGTGCGTGCGCACACACACTGTGTGAGCCTTACTAGAGTGTTGTCGAATGCACGGATGGATTGTGTGTGTAGAGAGAGAGAGTGTGATTGATTGATTGAACATGGCCTCCTCAGCCAGCTGGTTTTGGGACTCTGTTCACAACCACAAGTGCAGACACCCAAATAGATAAAGGACATTAAACAATAATACTCTATGACACATTGGAAAAAAATCTAAAAATGTCTTCTGCCAGTAGTACACAGCACCGCGGCAGAATAGCTGTGCAGCACAGTGACATGTACAGACTCAGCGAGCACATGCATCACCATGTCACCCAGGTCCTTATTGTAAATGTTAACCTCATTAACTCAACTGGCCTGGTTTAGATAAAGGCTAAATACAATTATAATATAGAGAGGCAGCCACAGGCAGACCCAACGGCTCCCAAGAGAGAGAGTGGTGGAAACTGAGCTGCACTTTCTAACTACCTGCCCACTGCACTGTATACCAAGACATCAATACACACACACACACACACACACACACACACACACACACACACACACACACACACACACACACTGATGATACCCGTCCTCGATACTGTAGGCATCGAGGACGGGTCTTCACTCAGTGGAGCCAATAGAAGCCCTAGAAGCATTGATTGACGGGTATTAATTAATTATTCCGCCGCCACCGCCAGTTTTTCAGTGTTTTACCTTATTTTGTAAACGGACAGGACCCACTATGTAAATAAAGCGTGGTAATGGCAAATTCTACACGTCTATGTGAGCTTGTAGATCTATTTTCAGAGTGCAACGCAATGTGTTGTCTTTTAGTTCTACTGGATCCCTTGTCCACTAGTTCTTCCCTTACATTTTAGTCCAGTTGTTTTATTTGTTGATACAATCGTCAATATATTTAGTCTTAGTTTTTAGTCATCATAGCTTAGTTTTTATTTAGTTTTCATCAGTGAAAAAAGGTAGTCGTCGACGAGCATTTTTCGTCATAGTCGGCACTGTGTGCATTGATGTGCATATGGTTGCATATTGTCCTAAACTGTTACTTTTTGTAACACAAAAACCCGTTGGTTCGCGTCCATTTCAAGCTTGTGGATCTGCTACTTTACACATTCATTAACGAACTAATTAATTACTTAACGAAAAAACACAAACCATATTAGAATATGGAGATAAGAGTGTTCTGCCCGGCAGCGACAATAATATCTGTTTCTGCCCGACGGCAATGATATATAAAAGAGTGAGTGAGAGAGAGAGAGACCGATTCCAAACTGTAGCAGTGCAGTCATCATCCATCACTTTCTCAATTAACCCATTTTGACCTGAGATCAGATTCTAAAAAAAAATCTGAAAAAGCTATGTTTCTATGTCCGCCGTTCTTCGACTTTTCAAAAATAGCAGACCTACAAGCTCGTAGCGCGCCACTCGGTGGCGCGCTATGAGCTTGTAGATCTGCTATTTTTCAATAGCTAAAGCAACACCAAAAGGGGTTCCCGCCCAAAATGGCTTAAGGGGCTGATTAGAGTAGATGGTAGTCCATATCGACATTTCATTACCACAGCGGCTGTGTGGGCTATGGTAATGTCTTGGCACGGGGCCGCCGGGCCCTCTCGCACGCATCCACACATACGAGAATCTGGCAAATCCCAGCTAGCAGCTAGCCAGGGACGCTAATGAGGATGTCAAGGCTCGCCTCATTCCCCCGTGAGAGAGTGCAAGTCTGTCTGGCTGCAGGAGGTTTACGTCAATGCTGCGTTTGCTTCTCTTGCCCTCAAAGCCAAAGCTTGGTTTCATATCGTATTACCACAAAACAAATTATATTACAGTGGAAAAGGTTATGCGGCCGTATTAAGGTTTCATGGGAACCATATATTGTTTCTATAAAAAGAAGCATGTAGGTTCTTTGTAAAAAAAAAAAAAAACTAATAATAATAAAATAAAATTGTGCCGTATGGGAATCCTTTTTTGTTGGGGTGTACATTGTAAATGGTGCATTTATATAGCGCTTTACGAATGGCACCATGCAAGGCACCAACCTGCACATCAGGAGCAATTGGGGCTTCAGAGTCTTGCTAAAGGACACTTCGACACTCTGGGGTAGACAAAATCGAATTGTAGCCCCCTTGCAGCAAAGACCCAGCCCACAACATCCCTGCCAATCGGGTTCAGCCCTATTGGCACGATAGGTTGTGCGTTGGTCTGGCGAGTGGGGTTCAAATCCCCGTACACCTGCCTATCACTACACAAGCAACAGTGGGGTCGGTTATTATTATGTGTTCTAAAACGGTTAGTCCCAAAACTTGATTCTGTCCGTTGTAAATCTCACGATAATCCACACCTTCAACTTCAATCACTTTATATCATTCCCAGCTGATTCCGCAGCTCTGTAGCCGAACTGGGGACTTGATTGCCTTACACACCGGTCGGAGACGCTACGTGTTGGGTCTCACTACGCCTCTCAGCCATTATAAAATATCCGGTAACCTGAGATTGCTTTAATATTAGGCTACTTTATTTTCAGCTCAACACTGAAATTTGTCTTGCCGCTTGTGACCCAGCAGCCATAATAGATACATTTGACATAAGTCAGAACACAAAACAAAGTCGACTGATGGACAAAGGACTTCTTCAGTCTGACCTTATTGTATGCTGGAGCACCATATCTGTTATGACCTTTTCCTTTACATCACCTATACAGAGCCAGGGAATGACACCCGACGGACCCTTTGTGGAGAGGATCAATGCAGGTGTGCCACTTGTTAGGATCCATTGATACCTACTGTGTATTTGTGTGTGTATGTGCGTGCACGTGTGATGTGCTCCATACTAATTTCTGCCTAACGCCGGGGCTCCACCGGACGCGTTGCGTCTCCGTCGCGTGCGTCCAAAAACGAACCGGGGCAATTTGAATGCAGTCACGCAACGCGGGCAGTGGAGCCACCCTTCATTGATTAAAAAGGCAACATTCCCTGACGGTGACAGACGCGACGCTCCCGGTGGAGCCCCGGTGTTAACGCATTCACCGCCACCAGGGGGCGCCAAAAGTCCCAGACCGCCACCATATATATATTATTAAAAAAAATAAAAATAAAAAAATAAAAAAAGTCGAGGGGCAGCAACGCAATCGTATTTACGTGGGTGCGAACCCTTGACTTACAGTCTCTTGATATACGCTAGTAGCAGTGGTTTCATCAGATCATCATTTTTCGCTGCAAGCATATGGCTGGTCTACAAGCTATGCTATATATATATTTATATATTTCTTTTTACAATGTTTGACAATTTGCACAATTTTCATGACATGCCCAAAATAGGGAGCAAGTGGTTAATTGGCCCCGGTTCCTTTCTTTTTGGAGACAAACATGAAAACTTGGTTTTCAGGTTCATCTGCTTTTATATTAGTTCGTGCCTGTTTCTGTTTAGAATGATTTTTATTAGTCATCAGTTACCACCTCCCCCCCAGAGCCCCAACAAGAGTCACTGCCAAAATAAAACTATTTCAATACTTTTATAACGCAACCTCTTGTCATGTTCATTCAGTTGTAGCACTCCTGTGCGGGGAACATTTCTGTCTGAATCACAACAATGTCTCACCTGCCAATTGAGAGATTGAGAGTGGCGTAATCCTTAGAGTTTAATCACTGGCAAGATTGGCATGGGAGGGACCACCCCCCCGCATCTTACATTTGGCTGCCCGCCAAATAAAACATTTTTTTGTACTTTTAGAAACTCAGCCGCTTGTCAAGTTCATTCGGCTGAGCACTTCTGTCTGAATAATCAGGATATCGGCATATACATTTGGCAGGCGCAAGATCCTGGATGTTCAGACAGAAAAGTTTCCCTACACAGAAGTGCACAATGGAATGAACTTGACAAGAGGCATGAGTTTTAAATAGTTCAACATTCTGTTATATTCTGCAATGAGGCTCAGGGAGACTTTTGAAAGTATACAATTATTAAGCATAATATTATGGCCTGTCTTTATTTAGATTTCTTGTACCATGCAGGTACACCAACCAGCTCAAAATGTGTCACCATTCGAGCTTGTGGATCTACTACTTTTGATGCTTTTGTGTGACACTGTAGTATATTACAATTTACAATTTAGGCATTTAGCAGACGCTCTTAATCCAGAGTGACTTACATTAAGCAATGATGATCAAGCAGGACGCTCATTTACGGAAAAGAAAAACATAATGATGAGATGGTTCTGTCCAACAGCGACGATATGGAGGTGGTGCTGGTAATGTGCAGCACATGGGCATAAATGACTGACTGACTGACTGACTGACTGACTGTGCATTGCTGTAGCCTACATGAATGGACTTCTATTGTAATTAGGGATGTCCTGATCAGATCACGTGATCGGAAATCGGGACATCCCTAGTATCAATATTAGAATTTCTACATTGCAGTATTGATACTTTTACAGTAATACCACTGGAAGCCGGTCCGTGTTATGCCCGGGACAGATTTGATATAGATGGATGGCCAACTAATGGTTCAGGATCATGACAGCTCTACAAAGCAGCAGTGCTCTGGCTACAAGAAGGTGCTTGAAAGTACTTAGCACACACTGTTATTGCCAAGCTAAAGGTCCCCCGAGCAAGGCCGAGGAGAGGTATGGAAGTAGCAGACTTTGGGTGTAAAAGGCCAACACATAATTATTATCATCTGCTTCTAACATCCACAGTCGATAATGAATTATCATCAACACTGAGAAATATGCTGAGAAATATGCTAAGAAATATACTCTCAAATGTGAGCTGTGGGATAAGGCCATTACAAGCTGACAACAGTGCCCTCAAGTGGTGGGCCAGGGGCGCGACACCACCCCACAGCCAACTCCAATCTATCTCCCTTCAAGTGCCCTTTCTTCATCTGCATTCCCCTCCATCTCTCCCCGAGAAAGTACTTTTTACATGCTGCTGGGAGGATCACACGACGATATCCGAGTTGAAAGTGGTGGGCCGGGGGTGTCGAGGACCGCTGTGACTTACTGTCGGCAGTCTCAAGTTGAATCGCTTTCGTGAAATGTCAACATTTGTCCAAAGTGTCTGGGAGATTATTAAAGCTAGAATGTCACATTAGCATTCTTTTGGAGAGGCCGGCGGCTCCTCAGCTTGAGTTATGCCTCTACCTCCAGACTGCACGTCTCAGCAGATAAATCCACTCCTCACTCCTCACTGTGCTACCAAATGAACTCCGCACATGTGTGCATAAATCACCGTGGTAAACAGGAAAAATAAAATAAAAATACTGTTCTTATTAAGCGTTTACGGCCAACTTTAAATACTGTCCAGATCCAGATTCCAGTCACAGTAGCATACACTGCAGTGGGCAGAAACCTTGCATCTCCAAATATATATATATATATATTTTTTTATTCTGAGTCCGCTTTCCACCTCCACCCAGCATAGACGATAAATGCTTGACAAAGAACTCCATGGACACAGACATAGGGGCATGCATTTCCAACTTGCATCGTTCCAACTTCCAAGTAGGCCAGTGGCCAACGGGCACCGCTCTAAATGCTCCAACGGGCACCGCTCTAGTTATTAATAATAATAATAAAAATCTTGAACATAACACAAATCTTCTCTTATGGAGGTCCCTGGCACAAAACCTTTGCAAATGGGGGTCCACTGCCAAATACATAGTCTATGTCGGGTGGATACCTCATTATGTCCAAAACTGTTAACTTTTCAGGATTCAAATTCAAAAGCAGATCTACAAGCTCAAAACGCATCGCTTCAGGCCGCATTTCAAGCTT
The DNA here is from genome assembly GCF_951216825.1 of Electrona antarctica. NCBI lineage: Eukaryota > Metazoa > Chordata > Actinopteri > Myctophiformes > Myctophidae > Electrona > Electrona antarctica. The sequence goes on from NC_136798.1 coordinate 33,538,416, forward strand.
GCAGATCTGCTACTTTTGATGCTTTTGTGTGACGCTCACTGTAGTATGATCAAGTAGAGGGCGTTGATTTACCAAAATCTTGTTGGGGCTCTGGGGGGGAGGTGGTAACTGATGACTAATAAAAACCATTCTAAACAGAAACAGGCACGAACTAATATAAAAGCAGATGAACCTGAAACCATTAGAATAATGGAGATGGGAGGTTTCAGCACGACAGCAGCGACGTCAATGTGGGAGTCCTTGACATGAAAGTGTTTGAGCATTAGTGCATTAGCCTGCATTAGCCTGCATTATGGCTGCCATCCAGTCATTCCATTCTTCAGCTGGGCAGTCGGCAGACTGCAACATCCTGACAGAGCTGCCAACACCTACAAGCACATTGTACCTCCTAAGAGAGAGAGAGACACGCACGCAGCACGCACGCAGTCTGGAAGTAGCTCAGCCTAAAGCCCATACGCCTAATTCATATCTCTTGACCTACAGCGTTTGGTTATTCTCGCAGGTTTGACTCCCAGGTTTTAATATTTGCTGTGTCACACGCATGCTAGAGTAGCGGCTAGAGAGCATATGCCTTTCATGTGGAAAGTCGTGGGTTCGAACCCTAACTCGGGGTCGGCGTTGGCGAGGGCATGCGGTCGCAACGGGTTCCTAAACGACGGGAGGCACGTCTGAGGCCTGTCCTGGACGGAAGTCTCCAGATGTTAAAACAGGCGATGATGACACACAAAAAATGGAAAAAACATGAAAACAAATGGAAGAATAACCTCAATAGACCCTTTTACAGAGGGGACAATGCCAGCAGGATTCCAGAGGATTACAGCATACCTCATAGTGGTGGCTGTAGCCAATCATGGCCCTGACATGGTACGTTCTGGTATAGTTTGGTATACGGTTTGTCGGTTTGCGATGGTCTGGCACATCCTGGCTTGGTTCCTGATCTGTTGTGGGCTTGTGGCCTGTTTTTGGCCTGGCGCGACCTGGTAGCAGTCTGGCATGGCACTCCCTCCTTGCCGCGGCCTGGTTGCTGTGTGGCGGCCTGGCATGGCCTGGTATACACTGGCACGGTCTGGTACCGCCTGGCACGGCCTCGTACACACTGGTACAGCCCGGTATGGTCAGGCTCACGCTCTCCTGCTGGCCTGGGAAAGGGGAAACCATTAAGATTCCTGCGAGCAGGACACACTCCAATAGGAAACCATAGAGAATAAACAGTGAGTGAGTGAGCTCACCGTCGCGTTCCCATGACCCTGAGTAGCTGTGTGTGTGTGTGTGTGTGTGTGTGTGTGTGTGTGTGTGTGTGTGTGTGTGTGTGTGTGTGTGTGTGTGTGTGTGTGTGTGTGTGTGTGTGTGTGTGTGTGTGTGTGTGTGTGTGTGTGTGTGTGTGTGTGTGTCATATTAGTGGAGGGAAAGTGCTGCGTTGGCCAGGTGAACATGGCTGTACACTGGTGGTAACTGGTACACAGTATTAATAACTAACACCAGACACATTTCATCTGTTTACCAGCAAGACATTTGTTCTGTTTTGAGCATATACAGATCTGCTACAGTTGGAGGCCATCGATATTGTCCTTTTCTTTTTGCTGAGGTTTGCGTGATCTGCGCAAAAGGACAGTTAACCCATTTTGGGCGGGAACCCCTTTTGGTGTTTTAAACATTATGTTATAATTTAGCTATTGAAAAATAGCAGATCTACAAGCTCATAGCGCGCCACCGAGTGGCGCGCTACGAGCTTGTAGGTCTGCTATTTTTGAAAAATCGTGAAAATATTTATTTCAGAAAACTGGAGGATTTATATGGATTTTTTTAAATTTTGAGGTCAGGCCTAAATGGGTCAAATGATAAGGGACAATATCGGTGGCACCCAACTGTACGTTTAATGCTTTTGTGTGACGCTGCAGTATGATAAAAAGAGAGAGAAAAAAACACAACGTTAAAATCTGGAGATAAGAGGTTTCTGCGCCGACTGTACCTATTTGACATATTGGCAGAATGTATTTGGCTAATCTCTCATGGACCCAACCCTTATACTCCGGTCCTACAAATGCATTTTTCTTTACAAGTGGGCAGCATTTAAAAGGAAGATAAACAGGCTTTCCAGTTTCCAACGGTATAAAAGTTGTTGCCAAGACAAGAAACATTGTTATGACAGAGACATAATCTACCAAACACAAATTTCCCAACGTTTTGTTTCAATGTTTATTATGCTTTTTTGTGTTGTTTTCTCTATTGTGTTCCACAAGTACAGTATGAAATGTCTGCACTCCCTCCCATGTCCACTGGGAGGCAGTAGAGGTCCAGGCCTGAGCACTACACAGTGCACACACACACACACACACACACACACACACACACACACACACACACACACACACACACACACACACACACACACACACACACACACACACACACACACACTGAAAGTATTGTGCTTGGTATTTGTTGATACACGACATGGGAGGAAACCATATTCAGTTAAATTAGGAAAAAACAAACGTTATCATGTACAGAGATCTGTGCCGCTCTGCTTTTGATATATAGGCCTAATCATAATATGGCCGGGTTTAGATTAGCGGAAAAGTTAAAATGTGAATGTTTATATCAGAAACAACACTCACATGGTCCAGATCTCACACATGTGCTGATTTATGGCCTTCCCCTGGAACAATAACGCTCTCCCTATTCTATTCAATGACTTCATGCAGATTTACTATGTGAACTATTTCACCAACACAATCTCCAGTTTAGTCATCTCTCCTGGTGATGAGCCAAGGTCTCTCTCTCTGGAAATCATTGGTTCTCAAAGTAGGGTCCTTGGGGTGGGGGCCAGGGGGTCCCCATCGAAAGTAGTTAACATATAGCATCACAATCATTTGAACCACTCTATCGATTTATGCGTGCGTGCGTGCGTGCGTGCGTGATTATTCAGTGGTTTGATAACTATCAAAGTGAGGTTCCTGAGGGAAATCCCCACCTGAACTCATTCACACACCAACAGTGATCCATGGGTCGGCGGTTCGAATCCCGGCTCCTCCTGGCTACATGTCGAAGTGTCCTTGGGCAAGACACTGAACCCCAAATTGCTCCCGATGTGCTGGCTGGTACCTTGCATGGCTTCCGCCGCAATCGGTGTATGAATGTGTGTGTGAATGGGTGAATGTAATGCACAATCTATGTAAAGCGCCTTGGATAAAGGCGCTATATAAATGCACCATTTACCATTTACCATTTACCTTGCTCATGGGGAACAGTTCTAGGCCTGTGCCTTGCTCATGGGGAACAGTTCTAGGCCTGTGCCTTGCTCATGGGGAACAGTTCTAGGCCTGTGCCTTGCTCATGGGGAACAGTTCTAGGCCTGTGCCTTGCTCATAGACACATTTCCAATACTTTTACTTCTACTGCACTACATCTCGGATCAAAATATTGTACTTTTACTCCACTACAATTATTTAAAATCTTTAGTTACTCGCGACACATTGTGAACTTGTAGATCTGCTATTTTCAAAAGATTTTTTACACAATTGAAAACTTGAATTCGGTATAATGAAAGTATTACTTTTGGTATAGGCTACTTAAAGCCTTTATTTTGATGCCTATACTCTTGTACTTTTACTCAAGTAAACTTTGACAGGACTTTTAAGTTGTTTTGTTGAGTATTTCTGCATGGCACTGGCAGTATTGATACTTCTACTTGGGTAATACAAATGTGAGTACTTTTTTCCACCACTGCCGATTCCCAAGCATCCGCTCTAGCTGATGAGGGGCCACTGTCTGCCGCCTCCACAAGCTGTACTCCAGTCCACAGCATCCATTAAAAACCAAACCAATGGCTGCCTCCCCAACACACCACAGGCACTCTCCACTGATGGATGTAATAGCATGTTGTCTTTTACGCGTGCGTGCGTGCGTGCGTGCGTGCGTGCGTGCGTGCGTGCGTGCGTGCGTGCGTGCGTGCGTGCGTGCGTGCGTGCGTGCGTGCGTGCGCGTGTGTCACTGAAAGCATGGCGCATATACAAAAGAGAACACGGGGGGAGTGCAAAAAGCAGGAGAGGAGAGAAGAGAGAGAGGCCGAGGGGTTCCCAAGGCAACCCGCTGTGAGGCGGCGGCCCCTGCAATCCGGCGCGGGGGGCCCTGTTTCATCCAGCGCTGCTCTGGAAGCACCTGCGCTCTGTTTGCACAGGCCACAGTGATTATTTTGACGGCCGGGGTATACAGGCTTGGCCAGAAAGGCATTCACTGACTGAAGTGACATCCAACATGTCATCCATTTGTTCAGCTGGTTTTGGGCTGGGAGGGGAGATGCGATGGTGAGAGACGGAGAGAGACCCTGCCCAGTCTGAGGGGGCTCTTTAAAGGCCTGGCCCCCGTGGGGCCCGCGGAGGGGTTGCGTGATGCTTGGCGCGGGCACCATGATCATGATGTGCTACTAATTTGTGCTTTCTCACCAATGTGTGGCGTATCGTTGGGAACTTGGCCTGGGCGTTTTGCTGTAACGCGTGGGGGCGTGACATGTGCATGGGGGAACCTTGCAAAGGGTCTAGCTGTTAAACCCAGGCGCTGTGTGTGTGTGTGTGGGCGCACGCACGACACATGCATGGCACATGCACAATGCGCATGTGTCCTCTTTTTTTTGGGAATTCAGAATATGCTCAGCCACGTTTTGTGGGGAACCAAAACAATATGACGGCAACCGAAAACTGCCCCCGGAACACGATTGTAGATTTCCCATTTTGTCTAAACCGTATCACACCAGGCTTTTGCCTCCGTAGTGGAAAGCCATGGTGACACGAGGTTGGGGAAAGAGAAAGCCATGGTGACACGAGGTTGGGGAAAAAGAAGACATGTAGGACCAGGCAATGTAACACGTACGTCCGCTGTCAACTCATACAGAAAACAGAGACTCAACCACACACACACACACACACACACACACACACACACACACCAACGCACACACCAACGCACACATGCACCAACGACAACAACGACAACACATCTCCGTAGTGCCGCATACGTGCCCCTCCTGAAGACCTCTGCATTTCCTGTTGGTCCTCAATAAATGCAGGAACAAGCAGCTTCCATTTCCTGCTTCTCAGGCTGGCAGAGGAAGGAACCGTCGTCTGGTCACACGGTGCTTGACCAGCCCCCCCCCCCCCCCCCCCCCCCACCCCCCCAAACACACACACACTCTCTCACACACACACACACGCACGCGCGCACACATGCACACCGTGAATATCAGATCTACAAGGTGTGTGTGTGTGTGTGTGTGTGTGTGTGTGTGTGTGTGTGTGTGTGTGTGTGTGTGTGTGTGTGTGTGTGTGTGTGTGTGTGTGTGTGTGTGTGTGTGTGTGTGTGTGGAGCTTTAATCTGATGAAAGAAGGGTGGGGGGGGGGGGTGTCCAAGGGGTTGGTAAACAGTGCTGTACAGTATTGAACACTCTTCAATGTCTTTTTTTTTATTTATATCTGCTGTTGTGGAATTGTTTTTCCACTCCTACACTCACACTGGGTCACAATGGGGAAGGAAAGGGACAAACACCTTTCACACGAATATTCATACATGCACACACACACACACACACGCACGAGCGAGCGCGCAGTTGTCACTCGGAGCAGGATGTTCCTAGATTTAAGAGTACACATGAGTAGCGAACCCTAGCTCTATTTACAGGCTGTTGTTTTGACTCCTGCTCCACATTTCTACACTCACAGTTACGCTAAATATGTTTTCATACTACTTTTAACCTGGGCGTCACCTATTTTCAGCATGTCATCATAGGCAACGTTGTTTTCATGTGTGTGTGTGTGGGGGTGTGGGTGTGTGGGTGTGTGTGTGTGTGTGTGTGGCGCGCCATGAACTGTTCACAACAGAATCATCTTTATTGCACGTCACAGTCAGAGGTTGTTGATTATTGTTAATATTTTCTAGTGCACTTCATCAGTTGCAGTTTTCGTGGGAAGAGAGAGAGAGAGAAAAAAAGACCACCAGTCAAATTATGAAGGATATACTGCATACATGGGCAACTGGCATTAATGAAATGCCACCCAGTTGCCACCCTGCTTTTTCAATGCAAAGTGCCAACATGACTGCTGTGTGAAATTGTGAATATGGTCTACAGGTCCATCCCATGTAATTCGAATATTTTGTAAAAGTTCATTTTCTTCCGTAATATAATTCAACAACTGAAACTTTCATATATTCTCAATTCATTGTGCATAAAGTGTATTTAAAACCTTTTTTTGTTTTAATCTTGATGATTATGGCGTACAGCTCACGAGAAATGTCGACTATCTGAAAAGTACATTGATGTATGCAGTTAATACTTGGTCTGGGCTACTTTTGAACAAATCATTTCATCAATGGGGCGTGGCATGGAGGTGATCAGCCAATGAATTGAGAATGAATTGAGAATATATGTAAGTTTCACTTTTTGAGTTATATTACAGAAGAAAATGAACTTTTACAAAATATTCTAATTACATGGGATGGACCCATGTATAGCCTGATTCCAGTTGTTAGAAAGCAACAAATAATTCAGGATTCCAATTAGAAGTTTGAATCTAAATGTAAGGTTGTAAGTATTATGTTTAGCAGTGTTGAGAGGATGGGCAATTGGAAAATATTCTCCCCTCCAAGGAAAACCTGGTCCAAAACAGTTTGAGAACTCCTGATGTACGGAGAGGACATCTGGATTCAGCACCTAAATAAATCATACAGAAACAACCATTGTCGTTATATTTCCCAGTTTTGAACTAATTATTCATTCAAATGAAGTGAAGAAAACATTCATAATGACAAAAGATGAACTTTTAAAATGTGGACTTGGACTAACATCAAGTTGAATAAAAGGAAGAACTTAATCTAGCAATATCCTGGTTATACGTAATTGTTACATAATTTATGCAAATATGCTAATAAAGAAAGGTGTTCTGACAGCACAATGGTAACAGATTAATCTCTATACATCACAATACTGGTCTTAGAGTTATAAGTTACATATAGAAGCAAAACTATAGCCATTTCTCGCTTTTGGCGATACATTTTTGCTATGCTAATTTCTCCAGTGACTAAACAAAACTAGTGACTTTTGCAACTTGGCATGAAGCAGAAATGGAATCAGCACATAGAAATTATAAAGAAATTGATGAAGGGAGTTTTCCTCAAAAGATTTTACAACCACATTGTTTTTCTGGGGGGGGGGGGGGTTATTTTCCATTTTCGATCGTGACTATTTTATGCCCCTGTGAGCCTGTGCGTTAATCCAGGCCTGGTATTTATGCCTCCTCTGGGTGTGATCACACGTGCTTCAGAAGCATTGCAAGCCAACCCATGCTGGGACATGCAATGCTTTAATTCCCCTTGTTGTCTTGTGGGTTGTGGGTTTTATTTGGGGATGTTTCTATTGCAAAAGCAGCAGATGTACAAGGAAAGTCCACAACTCGACAATACAGTACATACAGTTGGAGGCCATCGATATTGTCGAGTGGCGCGCTACGAGCTTGTAGGTCTGCTATTTTTGAAAAATCGTGAAAATATTTATTTCAGAAAACTGGAGGATTTAGAAGGATTTTTTTAAATGTTGAGGTCAGGCCTAAATGGGTCAAATGATAAGGGACAATATCGGTGGCACCCAACTGTAACACAGCTGAGTATAGAGGCGATTTGACGCTTGAATGCTTGACACGTGTCGGGGACACTCGCGTCAATGTCGCTTTCAGTGTCAGAGAAGAGAAGAGAGCCCGCACACAGGTTTGCTCCAATGGTGTTCTTTTATTGAAACACCATAATAATATACACAACGTTTCGACCGCAGGCGGCCTTCATCAGGTGATAATTGTTTCATATGACAATAAGTATGAATAACCACCACAGTTTACAGTAGTACAACGGTTTCAAAACAAAAAACAGTTTCAAGAGAACTGGTTGGTTTTTAGTTTGTTGCAGACTGATTTAATATTTTTTATATATTTTATAAATATTTTAAATACATTAGAGATTTTGCAATTTTTTTATTTTTAAGATAAAAAAAAAAAAGCTTTTGGTACCAAAAGTAGTTTACAGTTTGGGCAATCGGCTCCAAAATAGTGTTAGTCAGAACAATATCAAAGAGGACGTATACGGGCTCTGATAAATAAAGGTTCACATTGAAGATTCATCACTCAATGACTCTCTGGACGAATTTAAGTGGATGAATTAAAGTGGATAAACCCAGGTTTATCCACGGCTTTCAGTGTCAGAACCTTAAAGGACCACTTCACCACTTTTCAACCTATCTTCATATAATAGGTCCTCACTAATAATCATGATAAAATGGCACGATTTCTTTCTACTCAGTCTGTCTCATAGGAGGGCTATGGGCAGTTTAGAAACCGTCTTCCAGTGACATCATCATTAGGCAGATCTTTTTTTAAACAAGATTTTTTTTACAAAAATGTTTAGATTTTCATTATCGTGAGAACGATGGCTTCCATTTTCGCATTGCAACTTTTCAGGACTAGAAAGCCTGCAGTTTCTATTAGCTTGTATTCCCCATCGATGATGTCACTGGAAGAAGGTTTTTGAACTGCCCACAGCCCTCCTATGAGACACAGACTGAGTAGGAAAAAAAATGCGCCATTGTTTCATGATTATTAGTGAGGACCTATTATATGAAGATAGGTTGAAAAGTGGTGAAGTGGTCCTTTAATAAAAAATTATGGTACAGAGAGAAAAAAAGACGTTGACTTATCCCCTCCTAAAAAACGGCCGGTCCAACAATCACGGACACTGAAGCAAATCATTATAATTGAAGACCCGGAGTACCCACCGGGGAGATGAGTTTCATACAGTTGTGGAACAAGTGCCAGCAAAGTGGAGTGCTTAGTGGTTATGTGGGGTGTGTGAGCGTGTGCTTGTGTGTGCGTTTGTGTGCGTGCGTTTGCGTGCGTGTGCGTCACGAGTTTGTGAAGTGCATGTGCAAAATGTATTAAAATCTTTTGAAAATAGTGTACAGAAGATTAGAAGTGTACGTCGTCTATTTTCAAATGGCCGAAATGCATATAGGGTTGAAGTGGCTAATGTATGCTTTTTTTTTGTAATAATAAATTAGTAAGTAGTGACTAAAGTTTTCAAATTATTGTAGTGTAGTAAAAGTACAATATTTGCCTCTGAGATGTAGTGGAATAGAAGAAAATGTACTGAAAATTGAAAATAAAGTAAACTCCAATAATGTTAAAAAAATATATACCTCAAAATGTACTCCAGTACAGTAGTAAATGTACTCCAGTACAGTAGTAAATGTACTCCAGTACAGTAGTAAATGGAAATGTACTCCAGTACAGTAGTAAATGTACTCCAGTACAGTAGTAAATGTACTCCAGTACAGTAGTAAATGTACTCCAGTACAGTAGTAAATGTACTCCAGTACAGTAGTAAATGTACTCCAGTACAGTAGTAAATGTACTCCAGTACAGTAGTAAATGTACTCCAGTACAGTAGTGAATGTACTCCAGTACAGTAGTGAATGTACTCCAGTACAGTAGTGAATGTACTCCAGTACAGTAGTAAATGTACTCCAGTACAGTAGTAAATGGAAATGTACTCCAGTACAGTAGTAAATGGAAATGTACTCCAGTACAGTAGTAAATGTACTCCAGTACAGTAGTAAATGGAAATGTACTCCAGTACAGTAGTAAATGTACTCCAGTACAGTAGTAAATGTACTCCAGTACAGTAGTAAATGTACTCCAGTACAGTAGTAAATGTACTCCAGTACAGTAGTGAATGTACTCCAGTACAGTAGTAAATGTACTCCAGTACAGTAGTGAATGTACTCCAGTACAGTAGTGAATGTACTCCAGTACAGTAGTGAATGTACTCCAGTACAGTAGTAAATGTACTCCAGTACAGTAGTGAATGTACTCCAGTACAGTAGTAAATGTACTCCAGTACAGTAGTAAATGTACTCCAGTACAGTAGTAAATGTACTCCAGTATACAGTAGTAAATGTATTAGTTACTTCACACCATGCACTGCTTGGTGGCTTCCTACCGCTGGTGGTTGTTCTCTGGGGTCGGCCGGGCGGTCGGACTCGCTGCGGTGAATCCCATTAGTGGTCACACACACACTCACACACACACACACACACACACACCGACCACAACTCAATTCACCACACGAGCCAACAACACTGCATTATTAAACAGATTCACTTGTTTGCCCTGCATGTGATCAACCTCAGCCACTATGATATGGCCGCACGCCATGCACACACACACACGCACGCACACATGCACGCACGTGCGCCATACACACACACACACACACACACACACACACACACACGCGCATGCATTTCTACTACTATACTTGTGAGGACAACAATATTATATATATTGTTATTTGTTTGTCATTCATCTTTTGATTGAATACTGTATTAGCCGTGGTGGTGCCGTAAGACGTTAAGGCTAAAAGGATAACACAAGAACCTCTTGGGGACTTGTTTCCATTGTGGTCCTACAGTATGTACTCAATTCATCAACATAGCATAACAAATTAACACAATAATGCATGTCATCAACACATCCAAACACTAATGTACAAAAGAGATGAGATAAATATTTGTATATTATAACTAATCCTATAAAGCTTGAGGTGTCTTCGTTGTCGAAACCGTTCATTTTCTTTATTATTAGGCCTACTTAAAAAAAAAAGAAAAATAGCTGAGAGCTTGCAGATCTGCTATTTTCACAATGTGTGTGTGACACTCGTATTACTATAACAGAGTATAGAGTATACCTAGAGAGAGAGGGCATCAATTTACAAAATTAAAAACAAAATATGGAGATACGAAGTCTCTGTCCGACAGCAGTGTTGTATTTCCCCAGATAGATTGACTATTTTCAGTGTGCAACGTTGGTGCCCTAATAACCCCAAACCTATACTCTACATGCTTGATCCTCATCCTAACCTGATTGTTTTCCTAATCCTAATTGTAAAGCCTGACTACCCCACATGAATTTAACCACATAACAAATGTCTAGTATAAGACCCAGGGAAATTGTCTTCACATTGTTTATTTCTCAAATTACATAGGCCTAACCAACACAAACACACATTTATATAAATAAAGTATATAAATGCACACACACGACATGTGTGCCGTGATGTATGCACACGCACAAACACACTCTAAAATGTATGAATGCAAACTTGTTTACACACACACACACACACACACACACACACACACACACACACGCACACGCACACACCCGCATGGACACATTCATGCACACACAGTTTATTTACTCTCCACCACAATGGCGCGAGCAGTGGTGTATACCTAAGTACATTTACTCAAGTACTGTACTTAAGTACAATTGTAAGGCCATACCAGGGACGTCTGCCCTGTCACCTATCAGAGACAGATCTCATCTGTGGCTGTGGAGGTAGAATGAATCCCACCCATTTCTCCACACTACCAGAGACAGATCTGTGGTTGTGGGGGTATAGAGTGAATCCCACCTATACTTCTCCAGGAATTCAATATAATAAATGGGATTACTTCTTCCACCACCATGGCACGCACGAGGCCCCATTGCCTGCTGATGGCGCTCTGATTACGGACAACAATGCTGGCATTTAATATGGGTCACGGTTGCCAGGCAACCACAAACCTACTGGACTGGTGTTGGATTACTGATGATGTTCCATAATTAATTAGCGGTCATGAATAATTAATTAAGGGAGCTTCAGGGTAATTTATAGCCACTCAGCTGCCCCCCTCCCCCCAGAAGAGAGAGAGAGAGTGTGAGTGTGTTGGCAGGGCTAAAAGTTGCGTGATGTCCCAAAACAATGTCTAGTCTCACAATATCGATAAAATATTGACATAACATCGATCATTATCATGTCAATATTAATTGATGTATTCCTATTCATACAGTGATGTTGAGTAGTCAGTTGTTCACCAGGGTTGATAATGCTGTAACGTTGCATGATATAATCTTGCATAAAGGTGCAGTAAATTATATTTTGGAACAAGTCAAGCTCTATATTTGTATTATTGTATGTAATCCTTGCTATAAGACTACTGCAACTCCCTCCTTGCTGGTGCTCCGGCATCTGCCATCAGACCTCTGGAGCTTGTTCAGAAAGCTGCGGCTCGTCTGGTGTTCAACCGCCCCAAGTTCTCCCACACAACCATCCTTCTCCGTTCTCTACACTGGCTCCCCGTAGCGGCCCGCATCCAGTTCAAAACCCTGGTGTTAGCCTATAGGGCAGTGAAAGGAACAGCTCCTTCCTACCTCCGGGCTATGGTCGATGCCTACACCCCTGCCCGACCACTTCGGTCTGCCACCTCGGGGCGACTGATTGCCTCGTCACTCAAGGGTCCTTCTGGCCGATCCACACGGTCACGACTCTTTTCTGTTCTGGCCCCACAGTGGTGGAATGAACTCCCCACTGATGTTAGGACAGCAGAGTCACTGCCCATATTTCGCCGCAGGTTGAAAACCCACCTCTTCAGGAAACACTACCCTTCCTCTCTGCCTGACCTACTTGTTGTTAACTAGTTGTACGAACGCTTGTTTTCTATTGTATTGTTTATTGGATCTTGTTTAGTCGATACACTTAATTGTTTTAGCTCATGCTCATTTGATTTAGCTATTTTGTCTCATCTGGTTAAGGAAATAGGTAGCTGATATATTGCACTTTTACCTTAGCGCTAGGTATACTCTTGGTTGCTTGTTTTTGCAGAAAATGCACTAAAGACTTCTGGTGATTAGTAGTTTTTGTTCCCTACCTATGTTGAATACACTTATTGTAAGTCGCTTTGGATAAAAGCGTCTACTAAATGACTGTAATGTAATGTAATAAGAGTGTTTGTTCAGAACCAGGGCTCTCCCTGTCTCTTCAGCTTTTTAAGCCAATGTCGTCCAATCAGGAGTGAGAACTCATACTGCTGCAGACAGGATAAACACATTGAATTGGAAGTGATGGCACAAAGAAATGAGCTGATCATTGGGTACTCTCTCTGAAATGAGCTGATCATTGGGTACTCTCTCTGAAATGAGCTGATCATTGGGTACTCTCTCTGAAATGAGCTGATCATTGGGTACTCTCTCTGAAATGAGCTGATCATTGGGTACTCTCTCTGAAATGAGCTGATCATTGGGTACTCTCTCTGAAATGAGCTGATCGTTGGGTACTCTCTCTGAAATGAGCTGATCATTGGGTACTCTCTCTGAAATGAGCTGATCGTTGGGTACTCTCTCTGAAATGAGCTGATCATTGGGTACTCTCTCTGAAATGAGCTGATCATTGGGTACTCTCTCTGAAATGAGCTGATCATTGGGTACTCTCTCTGAAATGAGCTGATCATTGGGTACTCTCTCTGAAATGAGCTGATCATTGGGTACTCTCTCTGAAATGAGCTGATCATTGGGTACTCTCTCTGAAATGAGCTGATCATTGGGTACTCTCTCTGAAATGAGCTGATCGTTGGGTACTCTCTCTGAAATGAGCTGATCATTGGGTACTCTCTCTGAAATGAGCTGATCGTTGGGTACTCTCTCTGAAATGAGCTGATCATTGGGTACTCTCTCTGAAATGAGCTGATCATTGGGTACTCTCTCTGAAATGAGCTGATCATTGGGTACTCTCTCTGAAATGAGCTGATCATTGGGTACTCTCTCTGAAATGAGCTGATCATTGGGTACTCTCTCTGAAATGAGCTGATCATTGGGTACTCTCTCTGAAATGAGCTGATCATTGGGTACTCTCTCTGAAATGAGCTGATCATTGGGTACTCTCTCTGAAATGAGCTGATCATTGGGTACTCTCTCTGAAATGAGCTGATCATTGGGTACTCTCTCTGAAATGAGCTGATCATTGGGTACTCTCTCTGAAATGAGCTGATCATTGGGTACTCTCTCTGAAATGAGCTGATCATTGGGTACTCTCTCTGAAATGAGCTGATCATTGGGTACTCTCTCTGAAATGAGCTGATCATTGGGTACTCTCTCTGAAATGAGCTGATCATTGGGTACTCTCTCTGAAATGAGCTGATCATTGGGTACTCTCTCTGAAAAAGTATTATGTTGTAGTAAAGAGCTGAAGGACGGGGAGACCCCGCTCTTACACTTTTTGGAAACCCCTCACTATCATGTCGGACGTGTACTGTACAGTTGGGTGCCACCGATATTGTCCCTTATCATTTGACCCATTTAGGCCTGACCTCAAAATTTTAAAAAATTCTATTTTCACGATTTTTCAAAAATAGCAGACCTACAAGCTCGTAGCGCGCCACTCGGTGGCGCGCTATGAGCTTGTAGATCTGCTATTTTTCAATAGCTAAATTATAACATAATGTTTAAAACACCAAAAGGGGTTCCCGCCCAAAATGGGTTAACTGTCCTTTTGCGCAGATCACGCAAACCTCAGCAAAAAGAAAAGGACAATATCGATGGCCTCCAACTGTAGGTCGTGTCTTCACTTGCTTTCAAGAATAGAAGATTATCATCCAATTTTATGGCGATAGGAACAACAATTGCAGGTGCATTGGCGCTTCTCGATGGCGCCACACCCGGTCTCGCCAAGATCCTGCCCATAGCTGCCGCTGATCCCAGGTGCGGGGCAGTTGAACGCCAGTCCCTGAGCGATCCCATGATTGAGGCTGTATCGTGAACTTGTGTATCAGTACCGCCCCCATCTGGCGGAGTCAGGTTAGGGGTCCCCCCCAGGACCCCATTTTGAGAAGCACTTCTCTGAGTCTATAGCAATGATTAATAATATCAGAATATAGAGCTTTAACTTTTTTGTTTGAACCAAAAATATCACTGGTTAATGGTGTAATAATAGTCATATCTGTACCGCAGAATATTATAACCCTAAATTCAGCTCTTATTGTTTTGTTTTTTGTTTTGTTTCCTTAACAACAGTCTCAAGTGGAAGCTTTCCTGTGGGAACCCTGTAACCCATGTATGTCCCAAGCTGTTACTTTTCAGCATTCAAATTCAAAAACGGCAAAAGTAGCAGATCTACAAGTCACCCATTTTGAGCACCCAAGCTCAAAATGCGTCGCTTCACGCAACACTTCGAGCTTGTAGATCTGCTATACGTTTGATGCTTTAGTGTGATCAAGTAGGGCGTTAATTGAGTACCACAGACGAATAACAGTCTAAGTCCACACTATTGATCCATAATATATAAATGATAGATAAGGGTTCAGGACAACGAGGCCTTTTCGTGGAGGGGTCAGTCTGAAATTTGGACTTAGACTGTTTTTCGTCTGTGGTACTCAATTTACGAAAAATACAAAAAATATACAAAAAAAAAAAAGCGTGTAAATCTCCAAAAGAAATGACAAAAATACAAAATTATAATAATCTAAAATTAATCATGACTGACTTGACAATACCATATAAGTACCCTACTGTATTCTACACTAGCAGCTATTCTAGCTCTTCAGGAGAGAGAGAGTGTGGGAGGGTGTATATGTGCATATTCATGTTTGTGTGCGTGCGTGGGGGGGGGGGGGGGGGGGGTGAGAGAGACAGAGAGAGAGTGGAGGAGAGGAACAGCGTAGGAGGAGAGGAACAGCGTAGGACGATGAGTGGGTTACAGAGAGACAGAGAGATGGTGAATCTGTTTTCTTTCACTACTAATTACATTCTGAGAAGAAAAATACCTGGGCACTTCAAAAGAGACTTAAACCATATGTACACTCTCAGAGTTACAGAACTATAGGGGTCCATTTGGTTCCATTTGTGGCCTTGTGGTGAGTGTGTCCACCTGGGACTGTGAGTTTGGGGTTCGTTCCCCGGTAAGAGGATTTAAAAGCCAAGATAGCCTATGGCTTGTTTCCATTGCGGTCGTTCATATTCAAATCATAGGATTCATAGCTTTTTCATAGCCTATTACATCAAATGAGACTATACCCAAATAACATGGAACACTCGACTGGGTCTGCACGTTGTATTAATTCGCAGCCATGGGTGACTGACTCTGAGAAAGATGGCAAGTCGAAACATCAAACAGCCTGTTTTGTTATTTGGGAGAAGTTTCTATTAAAGTGCACAGGTATTTTTCTTTGTATTCAATTTGTGCCAGCTGTTGTAATCATAACAGGCTGAAGCACATTGGGACTTCTCTTTGTGGTTTTAATCATTACTCTATATCAATGGTTATGGTTCTCACTTCTCAGCCTTTTTTATTTATTTCAAGGACCCTCAGTTTGGTTTGCATTATTAGGCCACAGATCCCCATAACCCATAAGGGAACGTTTGGTTCTACTTGTACTCTCAAACTTACAGACCCACAAGGGTCCATTAGGTGCCTTAACTATCACTCATTTGTCATTTAGCATGGGGACCAGTTAGGACGGATCTCTGGGGGTCCCTGGACCCACTGAGAAGTGAGAACTACAGTGCAAATGGACAGAAAAACTAGAAAAAGTGCCCCTCGGGGCACAGGTCTCCACCAGGGCAGGTCAGGTTGTGGCCTCCTGGTGGCGCTATAATAGGCCAATGTGAAAAGGGTGCCATTTCTTCATACGCCTTTGATGGCAATTGGATGATTTGAGGCATTTTGTTCCAAAAATGTGTTTTGCAAAAATCAACCTGTTGGTGGCGCTATAACAGGCCAATGTGAAAAGGGTGGGATATATTCCTCAGCCTAGTAAGAAAATGTGTGAAATATTTCACGTAAATTGCATGCTGCGTTCATGATTTGAGGCTTTTGTTCAAAACGGGGCAATCTTGCAAACTGTGAAAGCCAATTATAGCCAATTAGGATGGAATATGAAATATTGGACAGATCCGACTTGAGCACATGACCATAGAGATACTGTGTAACAATTTGTGAGATTTTTGGACAGAATCTGGAGGAGTAATATCAATTTACAATTTACAATTTAGGCATTTAGCAGACGCTCTTAATCCAGAGCGACTTACAATAAGCAAGAACAAAAGCATGGGAATACATCACATATGTAAAAAGCATTTATCGCGAAACATGCGTAAGCTAAGAACGTGACTAGAACATATCTATATAATGACACTATACATATAAACTATAACTAGAACATATCTATATAATGACACTATACATATAAACTACACATATATGCTATACTATGCTGCACATATATACTATGAAGTGCTATGACTACTATACACTATATACTATGAAGTGCTATGACTACATACAATGCACTTATTGTGCTGTCTACATGACATGCTATAAGTCTGTTTCAAATGCTATATAAGTCTAAGAAGTGCTGTCTAAGGGGGGTAGGGTAAGTGCTATGGGCCATGATGGAGTCTGAAAAGGTGGGTTTTCAGACTACGGCGGAAGATCGGGAGTGATGCTGCAGTTCTGATTGCAACGGGAAGTGCATTCCACAGTTTTGGGGCCAGAAGGGAGAAGAGTTTGGGACGTGTGGAGCGTTGTCCCGGCGTTTTTAGTGAGGGTACTTCCAGCTTCCCTGCGTTGGCTGATCTGAGTGCGCGGGAGGGTTTGTAGGGTTCAATCATGCTGGCAAGATATGGGGGAGCCATACCTTTGGTTGCTTTAAATGCCAACATCAGAGTTTTGTATTCTGTGCGGGCAGCGACCGGGAGCCAGTGCAGGGAGCGGAGCAGGGGGGAGACATGTGAGAATTTTGGCTGGTTGAAGACCAAGCGAGCTGCGGCATTTTGGATCAGTTGGAGAGGCTTCAGTGCACATGCCGGTAGGCCAGTAAGGAGAGAGTTACAATAGTCAAGTTTTGACAGGACTGTTGTCTGGATTAGGAGCTGGGATGATTCCTGGGTGAGGAACGGTCTAATTCGTCGTATGTTATAGAGTGTGAACCTACAGGATCGAGTGACAGCTGTGATGTGAGTTTTGAACGAGAGCTGACTGTCCAGGACAACACCAAGGTTCC
>NC_136798.1:33561323-33668823 GCF_951216825.1 Electrona antarctica
CACACACACACACACACACACACACACACACACACACACACACACACACCTTTCTGTTTATCAGGAGAGGCCCTGGTACAGGGGTGGGGTACGGTCTTGGTCCCACCCAGCCAAACAAAGCAATAAACCATCCCAGGCCGTTTGATCCTTGAGAGAAGAGGAAGAGGCTTTGTGTGTTTTCCTCTCGCACACGCCGTAGCGTGTTCAGGTGTTTGGATGTTTGTGTCCTTCATGCCAACATGTGGGGACGCCCAACGCCTGCGTGGGAGAGCTCATGATGATGAGTTACAGTTCCAAAACAACCAGTAGTCCTGGACAGAGTTGCTGTTGCACAGAAACCTCTTATCTCCATATTCTAAGGTTACTTAGCAGGTCCGCAAACTCGTTTAGAGCTTGTTGAACCTTCCCAAAACGCGTAATATTTTGTGTGTGAAACAATAAGTGAGAATAGTCGATTTCATTTATGTTTTACTGTATTTGAAATGGGTTAAGCTTAAGTGATTTATTCATAATATATATTTTTGTCGGTCCCAAGAGTGAACAAATCGCCTCTGTCTGTCGGGTGGAAACCTCCTATACTGTATGTCCAAAACGTGTGCGCTTTGAGCTTGTGGATCTGCTACTTTTGATACCTTTGTGTGACGCTGTATCAAACAGGGCGTTAACCCCTTTTGGTGTTAGCATTATGTTATGCTTTAGCTTTTGAAAAATAGCAGATCTACAAGCTCATAGCGCGCCACCGAGTGGCGCGCTACGAGCTTGTAGGTCTGCTATTTTTTAAAAATTGAAGAACGACTGACATAGAAACATAGCTTTTTCAGAAAACTGTCAGGATGTAGAAGACATTTTTAGAATCTGGTCTCAGGTCAAAATGGGTTAATTTACGGACAAAAGAAAATCAATACAAAAAAGGCACTTGATCACAGTACTCCAGTAAATGTACTCCAGTAAATGTACTAATAATAATAACTTTATTTATATAGCACCTTTCCAAAAACAAGTTTACAAAGTGCTTTTCTTTTTACACAGTACACGTCCAAAACAACACAGCAACAGGTGACATCAGTGGATAACAATGGGATGAAATCATTCACTCCTTCATACAGTGTGTTCTTTCCTAGTCTGGACGGACCCGGCAGGGTGCTCCAAGATATATATATCGCTGCTGTCGGGGCAGAAACCTCTTATCTCCATGTTCAACATCTTTGATCATATACTACAGCATCACACAGACGCATCATATATATTGATCATATACTACAGCATCACACAGACGCATCATATATATTGATCATATACTACAGCATCACACAGACGCATCATATATATTGATCATATACTACAGCATCACACAGACTCATCATATCATATGATCATATACTACAGCATCACACAGACGCATCATATATATTGATCATATACTACAGCATCACACAGACGCATCAAAAGCAGCAGATCCAGCAAGCTCGAAACGCGCCACAAAGAGGCGTGTTTTAAGCTTGTAGAGCTGCGGCTTTTGATGCTTTTGAGTTTGAATCCTGAAACGTAACAGTTTTGGACATATGAGGTTTCCACCCGACAGAGTCGTTATATAATGTGTACACACACACGCACACACACGCACGTGCGCGCGCACACATTTGTATTACTATAATTGTGAGGACATAAATATCGTAGGACTGCAATTTTAGAAGTGTAATTTTTACCATTTCTTTGCCATTTTTAAACACTAACCCAGAAGCCGGATTGATAGTTATAGTTGCACGCCAGTGTTGCGTACCGAAAATAGTCCATCTGCAAGCTTTCAGCTGCAATAATCATGAATCCAAACCTGACCACTAACACCATGAATCTTTTTTCCTAATTGCAAGCCTGAATGTAAAAATATTCTTCAACCATAAAACAACCGTTTCTCGTCTCTGTTCTTGTTATTCAATCTTCACAATATTCTGAATTAACTAAAAGTATAAATACTGCAATGTAGAAATACTCTGTTACAGTCCGGAATTCTAAATTTACTTGCAGTAAAAGTACAAAGGTATTGGCATCAAAATGTACTTAAAAGTACCAAAAGTAACTCATTATTATGCAGAATGTCTTAATTCAAGTTTTCAAATGTATCACAATCTTATCGCGAGCTTGTAGATGTGCTACTAGTTTTCAAATACCTATAGGCTAATTGTGGTGGAGTAAAACTCCAATATTTGCTTCTGAGATAGAAGTAGAAGTAGAAGAGTAGTAAAAGTATTGGACATTGAAAATACTCAAGTAAAGTTTCTGCCGGACAGCAATGTTACGCACACGTGTGTATGCACGCACGCACGCACGCACGCACGCACGCACGCACGCACGCACGCACGCACGCACAGAAGCAACCCAGGAGATCAGAGAGAGGGCTTGTCCGTTAGGAAGTGAGTATAATTTAGGAGCAGTACGACACACGTGTGTGTGCGCGTGTGTACACACACACACACACACACACACACACACACACACTGTACAGTAGAGGACGTCACAAAACACCCTGATTTATGACAAAACACCAAAGGGCACTTGGTTAAATATACAATGACAGGCTCTACTAGCGGATGTTTTGGAGGGACCTTGTACCAAAAGAGTGGCACTTCTTTTGATGTGTATCCATTAGCAGCTCATTAATTCATCCATAATATTATTTATCAATGTATGTATGTATCGACACACATGTATTCTGTACTTGTGGATGTGATCTTTGTTGAATTATTCACATTTCTCTTTTTGAACTGATATAGCATCCCTGACCGTTCATGGGAGGGGAACGTTTGCTGAAAATAGCTGATATACAATGCGTTTATATATAGTGTGTAGAGTGAAAAACAGGAGAGCCCATGGGAATCCGCTCGTCTAATAATAGTATTTATTGTCCTCCCGGGGATATTCATCTTCACGGTATGTTCCAACAGAAAAAACACACAACCATACAGTAGCACAAAACAACATAACATCAAGACAATATGAAAGTCCACACTATGCACTATATATAACAAACATTGAACTAAAAACAAACAAATTACAAACAAATTAAACCTGCATATAGGAGGGGCTAGCACCCCTCAGAAATATAGATCTACAGCAGATCTACAAGCTGCAAAATGTGTTTCATTGCGACACGTTGTTGTCTGACACCTCACTGGAGGCCTCATCAACACCTCTGGTTAACCCGAGGAGAGGATTATGTGCATAGGTTTAGGTTTAGCTTTAGCTATTGAAAAATAGCAGATCTACAAGCTCATAGCGCGCCACCGAGTGGCGCGCTACGAGCTTGTAGGTCTGCTATTTTTGAAAAATCAACTGACATAGAAACATAGCTTTTTCAGAAAACTGTCAGGATGTAGAAGACATTTTTAGAATCTGGTCTCAGGTCAAAATGGGTTAATTTACGGACACAAAAATATCAGTTCTGTGGAGATGGGAGGCTTCTGGCCATCAGTTCTGTGGAGATGGGACTTTGGGAGGCTTCTGGCCATCAGTTCTGTGGAGATGGGACTTTGGGAGGCTTCTGGCCATCAGTTCTGTGGAGATGGGACTTTGGGAGGCTTCTGGCCATCAGTTCTGTGGAGATGGGACTTTGGGAGGCTTCTGGCCATCAGTTCTGTGGAGATGGGACTTTGGGAGGCTTCTGGCCATCAGTTCTGTGGAGATGGGACTTTGGGAGGTTTCTGGCCATCAGTTCTGTGGAGATGGGACTTTGGGAGGCTTCTGGCCATCAGTTCTGTGGAGATGGGACTTTGGGAGGCTTCTGGCCATCAGTTCTGTGGAGATGGGAGGCTTCTGGCCATCAGTTCTGTGGAGATGGGAGGTTTCTGGCCATCAGTTCTGTGGAGATGGGAGGCTTCTGGCCATGAGTTCTGTGGAGATGGGACTTTGGGAGGCTTCTGGCCATCAGTTCTGTGGAGATGGGACTTTGGGAGGCTTCTGGCCATCAGTTCTGTGGAGATGGGACTTTGGGAGGCTTCTGGCCATCAGTTCTGTGGAGATGGGAGGCTTCTGGCCATCAGTTCTGTGGAGATGGGAGGTTTCTGGCCATCAGTTCTGTGGAGATGGGAGGTTTCTGGCCATCAGTTCTGTGGAGATGGGACTTTGGGAGGCTTCTGGCCATCAGTTCTGTGGAGATGGGACTTTGAGAGGCTTCTGGCCATCAGTTCTGTGGAGATGGGACTTGGGAGGCTTCTGGCCATCAGTTCTGTGGAGATGGGAGGTTTCTGGCCATCAGTTCTGTGGATATGGGAGGCTTCTGGCCATCAGTTCTGTGGAGATGGGAGGCTTCTGGCCATCAGTTCTGTGGAGATGGGAGGCTTCTGGCCGACGCCGACGGAATACAAAAAAGGCACTTGATCACAGTACTCCAGTAAATGATTATGTGCGTAGGTCAGTAGAGCTCTTTTTCGTGCCAAGGACCCCCAACTGTATTTGGCTGCAGACCCCCACCTGAAAAGGTTTTGTGCCAGGGATAAGCTCTCAGATTTCACTGACTTTACCATGAACTTATAAAGCGTATTTCATGGAATAGAAAAAAAATAACTGTATTCTATGCATTGCATTATACACACAAATCCGCAATCCCAAACCGTTAACATAATTATATGTTCAGGTCAATTCTTCTATATTTTATGAACAGAAAAACTAAATGCATATTTATTATCTATTATAAAATCTAGGATCATTTGTACTACAGCTGGACAAACATTTAAACATGCTATACAAATGACTACAGCAATATGCCCTTATAAAAATATGCTTTAATCCATTGAGACCTGGAACGCATCCATGTCACGTTAGCGTTTAACCACATTAACCATTAACCCATTTTGGGGCGGGAACCCCTTTTGGTGTTTTAAACATTGTTATAATTTAGCTATTGAAAAATAGCAGATCTACAAGCTCATAGCGCGCCACCGAGTGGCGCGCTACGAGCTTGTAGGTCTGCTATTTTTGAAAAATCGTTAAAATGTGCCTCAAATCTTTCCGAAAATTTTCATGATTTAGAAAACTTTTTTTTTTAAATTTCGACGTCAGGCCTGAATGGGTTAAACAAGAGAGAGTTTTTTTTATGTCAATAAGAGCATATGTACGGGCAGTAATATAATGGTTTTATGGCCGACTATCAAACAGAAAGCAGCTACCGCACAGATAATCATTACTGAGGAAACCGCCACATGGTGCTGTATACAGTAGCTTTATGACTTCAGTGTGCCATTTACTGTTTTGTTTTTTAATGTTACGAGAAGAGCCAGGCGTTCAATTATGTTTGCCTTACCGACCGCGGCTGCGTATGCCATTATTTGTTTGAGCGATAGACGGTCGTAAAGAAGATAAGAGATTTGAAAGCTGCCAGGGTTTTGAACTCGGTCTGAGCGTCAGTCGACTTTTTCATTTGCTCACGTTTCTTTATAAAACCCAAGAAAACATTGTTGTGCATCGTCTCAGAGTTCCTTTCTTTGTGTGACTGTTTTACATCTCTGCACGAAAAATACCCAGATACAGTAAGGGCAGAAACCTTGTATCTTCAATTTTCATCTTTTTGTGTTTTTTTTTCCTTTTCCCGTAAATTAACGCCCTACTTGATCATACTACGTCACACAAAAGCATCGAAAGTAGAAGATCTGCAAGCTCGAAAACTGTCAATTTGCGCTGTGCTTTGGGCTTGTAGATCTGCTGCTTTTGCTGTTTTTGAATTTAATCCTGAAAAAGAAACAGTTTTGGACATAATGCGGTTTCCACCCGACAGAGATATTTCATTCATTATATTTTATACCTTGTTGTAAGACAGTGTCGCAGGAAATAGGAGTAGGAAATATCGATGATGATAGATCTACAAGCTGACAACGTGTGTTTCCATTGGAAAACATGCAGGTTGTTGTTGATTTTGTTTTCTTCATTTGGTGGGGCGTGCATGGGGCTCATGCTTCAAATCTCCTGGACCTGTTTGGGTTGGATTTAAATTTTAAAAAAATTATAGAAATAATACAAGGGGTATTATTGGAAAAACAACGCACCTGTTATTACGAATCTATACGTTTTTGGCACTCAAATATGCATGCGTGTGTTCTTGAGTGTGTTATATAAGAACAAGTCCTAGCTAAGAAAACATTGATGAATGACATTTCTTCTGAATGAGGTCCATTGTTTTTTTAAAGAGTCTTCCAGACAACCTAAATAGAAAAATGTGCCAACAGGAGGAGAGCGATTGCTTCAATTGATTGAGTAGAAGCATTTCTTATGTCGGGTGTGGGATAGGGTTGGGTTAAGGTCTGACAGACAGTGCCAAAAAACTGCTTTCAATCTCATTCAGATGTCTTATTAGAACACTGAGAGACAGAAACCTGCGAGGGAGACAGTGTAGGAGAGACCAAAACATTTTTAAAGTCTAAAACGGTGCCAAATTCAAGCTCACGACATTATCAGCCCATAGATCTGCCTTTTTAACATTTAGAAAATGTTTTTTTGCCGATAATGATATGCCCAAAATAGGGATGTCAGCTTGAAGGTTTTTGATTAATTGCATGTCAGATTTTATCAGGAAATCCAAACTGTCCAAGCTTATCTCCTTCAGGGTTTTACTGTATATGAAAATATTTTGAACCTTGGCAATGTACACTCAACATATTATTTCTTCCCACGTAATACATTTTGTGGACAATTTGTTGTCTTGTCTCTGTCGGATAGGAAACCATTATGTCCAAAACTATTACTTTTCATGTTTCAAATACACATCGTTTCAAACTTGCCGTTTTAGATCTGTTGCTTTTGATACTTTTGTGTGACGCTGTAGAGTTCAAGTAGGGTATTTATTTACAAAAGAAAGTTAAAATATGGAGATAAGAGGTTTCTGCCTGACAGTGACATTATTTAGAAACATACAGTATGGTGTGTGGTGTTTGTTTGTTTCTCCAGTAAAGTCCACTTCCAGCAGCAGATGTTGGCTGGTTTGCCCTCCTCTGGGCCCACTTGATGGCTAGCTCTTCCAAACAGCATTGTCAGATTCAGCGAGCAGCCAGGTCTATGAAAACAAGACCAAAAGAAGCGACTAGTTGGCCACATGAGCACTTTAAACCTACAGTGTATTCATTGGATATCTGGAAAAATAAATAAAAACATCTACAAGCTCACGTGTTGTGATGCCAAATAAGCCAAATAACGGCAGAAACGGCACATTCAAGGTAAACATGTAAACAGACATGTCCTAGCTCTTGATAATAACAAAACAAATTGTGCAGTGAGATACTTTAGAACAACCCTCTAGGAGCACGCTATCTGCGCGTCCTTTTAGTTGGTGAAGTTTAAGAACGGACAAAGGTATTAAGGATTTAACATGTATTTAATCAAATTGCATAAAGTATTACAGATTGAATAATAGAATGAAATATACTACATGAGCTCATGGGCGTCAGAATTATTTCCCTTGCAGTTAAATGTACAACCACCAAGTGCCAGTTCATGAAGTCTGAGCACTGGTCAATACTTTCCCTGCCCATTTATACATTAACATGATGCCAAATCGGTGAATTCCAGATGACGATTATTTGCATGTTCCCCTCGATACTTCTGTTTTTCCTCGAGGTTATTCGGTGGTCAGCTTAGTCAGAACCTGTAGGACAAAGCATAAACCTCCCCTGCACAGTATAGAAATATGGAACTTTGCAAAACATGTCGAGAGGCCTTATGACCTCTCCTTGCATCATAGTGGCAATTTTAGATTTCTATCAACCCTCCCATGCATATGATCGGTAAATGCTGTTTTTAGGAAAAACACAGTTATGGGAAAATGGGCGTACAATGTATTGTATCATCTTATGGTCATCTCGATTAAAGGTTAAACGAGGATGGATCAAGATTGTGATATACTCAAAATGTATAATAAAATTGTATTTAATCACATTATGCCTTTATTAATAACTGGCTATATATTTAACATTAATGATTTAGATAATAATATGGTCAACTGAGTATACTGATTACAAATCTCTTTAACCAATAAACCAACACTGGCCACGTTCAGGATGTTCAGGAACATATATCTGGTGTTGTGTTTATAGACTGTTGCGTTCCCTCTCAAATGAGCATTTGACCGGTCGGGCAACCTGAAAGCAAACTCCACCTGCACGAAGGTTTTATTTCGTTTTTTACTAAATAGTAGTACTTAGTGTCACTATGAATATGCCTTAAAGGCCTATTCATAGTCCAGTTTTCAGTGAAGAGGTGACCACCATTTCGGTGGTCACCTCTTCACCTAAACCTGCAGCATGAAATACTGTAGGCCTTAAGCAACACCGCTGCACCAAACAAATTAATAACGAGTGTGTTAGATATTCATAGGTGTGTCCTCCAGAGCTGCGGGCCAATGTGCAAGCATGATAGACGGTATTGTATTGACACATCGCAAATGTAACACGCCCATTATTAATTTGATTAGCTGCAGCTGTGGTGCTAAAACATGTACTGTAAGGTCACTGTGATGCAGTCAACATGTTGCAATTGGGTTTTATTCCAGACGCAATCATGTCAAATTGTCATTATTGTAAATCTATGATCGCGCTTGCCAATGTTGTTGGCTAATTGTTGTTACTAGGTAGAAAAGCCTCGTATTAAGCTCTTTAGGCTTCTTGCCTCCTCCTGGCACTTTCCCCTCCTATATTTTTTATGCACTGTTTTTGTATTGTTTAAAAAAAAAGTCAAATCACATTGTGTATGAAAATGGAAGAGCTTCAAACCACAAAACTCTTACTATTCAGCACAGGTCTTGGCCGGGCTTGCCCTCCTCCTGGCACTTTGGGATTGTTTTGATGTAAAGCAGCTTGTAAATATTGTAGTTGCCGGTTGCAGTTTATTTGGGCTTGTTTCTAAAGTGTAGTTTGCTGATTTAGGCTTGCTTCCTAAATGTTGTTTAAACCAGTGGTTCTCGTGTATACTGTTTCATGTCTGTATACTGTTTCATGTCAAGGACCCCCAAATTAATCCTTTAAAGTCGGCCATACCACTCTTGACCAAAAAGCCAGTATTAATATGTATTTTTCTGCGGACCATGACCTGAAAATACAAGATATGTGTTGTTAAAATGTTTAAAAAACATTCCACATTCTTCGAAGACAATTTTTTATGAAAATAGTAGATCGACTTGCTCAAAACGCGTCGCATCGCGATGCGTTGTGAGCATGTAGATCTGCCATTTTAAAGGTAAAAAGTGCTTATGTGGCCTTGGGCAACATGATCCTGTTTTCATAGACCCGGTTGTTTGTTTCTCTCGCAAAACCCCGTCAACACTGCTCCTGGCCCAGATGATGGGTATCTCATCTCTTCCAAGGAGCAGTTAAAAGTGAGTCTGGGGGCCCCCCGGGCCCCGGACCCCAGCTGCTATCACAGCCCCACAGCCCGCAGTCTGCCCAGTGTGAATATTCATTAAGCCTGCTAAGATTATCATTGGTTCCCTGATGTTTGCCTTTGCTGCCTGAGGGGTTCGTGCGAGGGCAAAACCAGAGGGCCCCATGCATTGACACACATGGGGCTTTCCGTTTATTGCTGGCAAACCGAGAAAATGTAATCTGTTTCTTAGGTCACGGATCTTTATGAGATTTATATTGTCGGTGTGTACGCTTGAATCAATGAAGTCGTAAAGTATTGAAACATTAGACAGGGTTATAGCGGATAAGAAATGGCCGGGTTGTAAATTGTTTCACTTCGACAGGGCTGTGAAGCAAGAGAGCGAGATGGAGAGCTGTGAACCGGTCCAAGGCGTTGTAAATGTTAATGCCGTCTTGGAGCAAATCTCCACAATTGAGTCCAATGGTGCTTTGCTTTCTTAGCGTCTATTCAACCGATTACTTTTTCAATTAGTTATTAGTAGTATAATTGAGAAGAACGTTCATTGTCTCCACCAGGCCGAAGGCATGGGGAGAGAGTATGTTTTGCACTCCGTCCATGTGTGTGTCCTTCCGTCCTTCCTTCCGTCCGTCCGTTATCAGCTAATCTCTGGCACCGTTGGCCCGATCCATGCCAAACTGTGCACACACACTCCCTGGATGCCAACGACGAACCTCTGCCCCAAATATTCCTCAACGGCCTGTTATAGCACCACCATGAGGCCGATTTAGGCAAAACACATTTCTGTAGATAACTCGTACACATTTTATCCATACATCACACAATTCGGTATACACAATCTCCATAGTCATGTGATCAACACAGCTCTGCACAATTTCCCATCTTCCATCCTGATTGGCTAAGATTGGCTTCCAAAGCTCACATGATTGGTCCGTTTCGAACAAAATGCCGCAAATCACAAACACAGTGTCCAATTTCCATGAAATTATACACGCACATTTCCACTAGGCCGACATGCCACTATTTTTTCCCCAAATCAGCCTCACGGTGGCGCTATAACAGGCCAATTCCTGTTTTTACCTATAACTGCATCGACAACTTATGTATGCGCACTCCCTAGAGGTCATGGAAAAACATTTTGCCTGCATCCCTCCACATCTGCCGGTTATAGCGCCACCATGAGGCCGATTTCTGCAAAACACATTGTTTATGTTAGTCGCACAGATTTCATCCAAATCTCATGCAAATCGGTACACATGATCTCTGTAGTCATGTGATCAAGACGAGCCTGTTGGATTTCTCAGATTCTACACTGATTAGCTAAGATTGCCTTCCAAAGTTTTCAGGAGTAGCCCGTTTTGTACAAAATGCTGCACATGTCCTGCTCATCCAGAATTCTATCCTCAGAGATGCTATGAGTGATCTGGCTCTGCATTTCCTCAACAAAATGAAGAAAATTGTTGCAAGAAACAAAACAAACAAAAAAACATGTTTATATTACTCCTAAACATTTTGCCAAACATCACACACACTCCTATCCTCCTGGTGGAGACCTGTGCCCAGAAGGGCACTTTTTCTAGTTTTAATTATCTTTTTAATGAATCAATTAACCACATTTGTGCTTTCTCACGTGGCGTGCGAAAATATAGGGTTATTCATCACTCACGAAAATGGATCCACGACCCATAAATCAGTCCCTACCCATTGTTTGGGAAACATTGTCTTAGACGATGAGAAGGTGCCAAGAAGGGCTACAGGGAGAGAAGCGCTTGGAGGGGTGAGCTTCACTTCCGCTCTCGAGCTAGAGACCGATGCCCCCCTGCGGTGCATCGGCACAGGGACAGGGGGGGGGCTTCAATCTCGGGTGTCTTCAGCCCCCGAAGCGGCTAATGAAATTGGGGGCCTCTGACTAGGCAGGAAAAAGGCTCTATTTCGGGGGATGTAGGCAAGGGGACCAGATGGTCAAAAGGCTCGCAATTTGCTTTCCTTTGCAAATTAAGTTGGAGGAAATGGAGGCAGCTGCCAGAGAAGCGTGTGGGGATTATAGGGAGAAAACTGGAAGGTTGAGATGTGGTGGTGTTGCTTCTTCAAACCATGAAGGATGCTCCATGTTTGGAGAGGGTTTCTATAGGTCAGTGGCACTTACGACAAAGCAATGATTCTCAACCTTTTATTTTGTTTGATGCATTAGGCCGCATACCCCCTATGGATTGGACCCACTTTGATTTGAATGAAAAGTAATTACATTCCTGAAGGAGTAATCACAATGAGTCGTGTTCGCGCATGAATCGCATGCTATTCCTTTTGCTTTAACGGCCAATGACCAATTCCTGAATAGTGACTTATAAGGCATTATAACGGTGACTATAAAGCATTATCAAATAATGATAATGCATTATATTTAGACAAATGAGAATTATATTAAAACTATGACCCATGCGAAAAGTCAGTTTTTTGTTATAAGCAGATTATAATGCATCATGAGTATGTTTATAATGCATTATAGACATGGGATGCATATCAATGTGTGACTGTACACATGTTTATACCCATATTATGCCAGCCAGGAAAAAATAGTTCCTTACAAAGGCTGCATTTCTAAGTGGAATTTGAACAAAAAAATGTTACGATACACTGCAGTGAGTTGCATTTTGTATAACGTTGTATACACTTTGGATAAGAGCGACTGATGAATGCTGATGCTGATGAACTAACCCTTTGGTTCCATTTTGCACACTCATTTAAATGAACAGTGAATACTTGACTCACTGTGTATATAATTGCATTAAACATGAAGACAAACACTGCACTCTGAAGGATCCATGGATGTCTTTATTCGCCGTCTTTGTGTAATTCATTCTGGCTGTTTAACTGAATGCATAACGAGAGCTATCCTGTTACCACTAGAGTGGTGTCTCTCTCTCTCTCTCCCCCCTGTGTGTGTGTGTGTGTGTGTGTGTGTGTGTGTGTGTGTGTGTGTGTGTGTGTGTGTGTGTGTGTGTGTGTGTGTGTGTGTGTGTGTGTGTGTGTGTGTGTGTGTGTGTGTGTGTGTGTGTGTGTGTGTGTGTGTGTGTGTGTGAGAATTTATGAAATATTCATTCAGAGGAAAATTGTCCTGATTAAAGAAATGGTTGTTTTTAGAAACGTTTTAAAACATTCTTTTAGAGTTAGGCTTGTACGATTATGATTATAGGGTTAAAGTTGTGCATGATTTGACAAGCTCCAGATAGCTTGTAGATCAGCTATTTTCAGCATTATAGGGTCAAAGA
Source organism: Electrona antarctica (assembly GCF_951216825.1). Taxonomy (NCBI): domain Eukaryota; kingdom Metazoa; phylum Chordata; class Actinopteri; order Myctophiformes; family Myctophidae; genus Electrona; species Electrona antarctica. The sequence goes on from NC_136798.1 coordinate 33,573,950, forward strand.
TGTCCAAAAACGTAACAAAATAATCACGGTTTCTTATGTTGATGGCCTCACAAGTATAGTACTGTAAGTACTGAGAGGAAATACTACATAGAATGCATGGAAAACAGGCTTTCTGTATTGTGCGTGCGTGTGCGTGCGTGCGTGCGTGCGTGAGTGTGTGTGTGAGAGAGAGAGTGGGGGCGCTCATTTGCCTTGCGGCGCTGTAGTAGCGGTCGGATCCTTTGGCTGATCAGGTGAGTTTTCAGCCAAAGCAGGCTGAATAATTGAAGAGTCGGTGGGCGAAACTACTCATGTTCCACGGCCGATTCAGATTACCTAGTGTATACAAACACACGCATGCACACTCTCTCTGACACACACACACACACGCACACACACACACACACACACATGCTCACACACACGTACGTTTGTACTTCTACACCAGTGCAATATTTTAGGAGGGAGATTTTATGAATGGCATTTGTACTCTTGTGTTTGCCTTGCCTAAAGCTGATATAGTCTGCAACTTAGGTCACATGTAGATTGTCCACCACTGCTCTCCATCCATCCATCCATCCATCTCTCTCTCTCTCTCTCTCTCTCTCTCTCTCTCTCTCTCTCTCTCTCTCTCTCTCTCTCTCTCTCTCTCAATTATCTGCCACACAATCAAGCGGGGCCTGAAAACAACTTAATCCCGGGTCTGGCATGTGGCGTGGTGCCGTGTTGTTGTTGTGCTGCCTGCCTGCCTGCCTGCCTGCCTGCCTGCCTGCCTGCCTGCCTGCCTGCATGGGGTACAATTTCACACTATTGTATCCCCCTCAGGCCTCTACGCATGTTCATCTTTACACCACTGCTGTTATGGAAATGTCCTGCGAGTGAGTGAGTTGGTGGATGGGTGTAGGGCTGCACCTATTGATTATTTCCTTAATGACTTTTTCTATTAACAGATTTTATTTTAATGTTTTGGTAATCTAAAGAGATTAGTATCCTATATTTTTATTCTTTTTAATAATTTGTCGCACAACAGTGTCAGACAAAAATAGCAAAAACAAAGAAGTCAAATCAGAAACAGGATTGTGTCCTAGACACGATACATATCTAAATGTCTCAATAAAAAAGTAGGGAGACCAATTACAACCGCCCCAAATGTATGTTGTATTGTATCAACATATCTACCATACAGATTGGACAAAATGCCATTTTAAAAATGTTACATAGAATACAGCTTAAAAAACAAGGCTGGCTGACTGGCTGGCTGGCTGGCTGGCTGACTGGCTGACTGACTGACTGACTGACTGACTGACTGACTGACTGACTGACATAATGGCGGTGTACACAGTAAACATGCACAGTTTAGATAAGAAGTGTTTTGGTTGTCAATGTGTTTTATTTACTGTTCCAGTAGCTTTGCTTGTTCATTGTAATTTGATTGAATTGTCATTTACACCTGACATTGTGTCAACACAACTGTTCCATGACCTTATACAAAACACACCAAAACCGCTGATAAAGCATTTTCTGATACCAGATAATTATGTTGTAACACTAAACCTGTTCAACCACAGTGCCAAAAAACATGACCCGTTTTCAAAAAGCATGTCATTAGTGACAAAACAGATAATAGCAAATGCATAGGGAATTGGCTGCAACTGTATTGTATTTTATTGAATTGTACTGTAGTGTATTGTATTGTACTGTATTGTCTGTCTGTCTGTCTGTATAAAAGGCATCCTTTTCACAGCTTCAATTTATTTATTTATCATTGTTTACTTTAGTTTTTTTTACCTTTTTTCCTTTATTGTCAGTTGTTGCTGATGTATACAGCATGTGATCAGCCTTCATTCTGTGTAAACCTACTTGCCAATGAAGCCTAATTCATAATCAGTCACGTGAGAGTGCGGCTCGCCAAATAAACAACTGATCTTCGAGCTAACGAACACAGTTAAAGTTATTTTTTGGCGAGCAACGTACACCGTCATGGGATTGGAGCCCCAATCTGAGCCCGAGGTGGCAGGTTGTGGGGTGACGCCGTGCTTCCTGCTGTGTCATTCCGGGCTGTGACACCTGAGTGATGCCACCGGGTCACCCGATCGGGCCTGGCATGGCCCGCATGGGACCTGTTCCTGGATGTCGGTACATGGGTAAAGTGACAACCGGCTGGCTGCTTTCACATGGCGTCACACTGACGTCTCCCCCACACAGATACAGTTGGGTGCCACCGATATTGTCCCTTATCATTTGACCCATTTAGGCCTGACCTCAACATTTTAAAAAATTCTTCTAAATCCTCCAGTTTTCTGAAATAAATATTTTCACGATTTTTCAAAAATAGCAGACCTACAAGCTCGTAGCGCGCCACTCGGTGGCGCGCTATGAGCTTGTAGATCTGCTATTTTTCAATAGCTAAATTATAACATAATGTTTAAAACACCAAAAGGGGTTCCCGCCCAAAATGGGTTAACTGTCCTTTTGCGCAGATCACGAAAACCTCAGCAAAAAGAAAAGGACAATATCGATGGCCTCCAACTGTATGTCACATTATAGATCTAAAGATATGGCTAATATATATTTGGAAGTATATATTTTTCTCTAAACGTAATGTACAGACACAACCATTTTAACCATATTAAAACTTGCAGGACTATGTAACCTTATTTTAATTAATACATTTAAATGTTATCCAATCTGTATGGTAGAGTATGTTAATACAATGTAACTGATACAATCTGTATAGAGTATGTAATGTAACTTCTGCAATTGGGCGGTTGTATGTTGTCTCCCTGCTCTTCTATTGAGACATTTAGATAGTGTCAAAGGTCATGTCTCACCTATAGACACATGATCTGACACGAAGTTTGACCTGATGATCCAGATTAAATGTGTCCAATTAGCAAGCAGGCAGGCCATATAGCTCAATGGTAAAACATGTCAGCGCCGGGTTCAAATCCAGGGTAGAAGAGCTAAGTTACAAAGTGCAGCATTAACCATCTCTAACCCTAACACAACAAATTCAACCTAATAGCTACTGCTAACTGTGGAGTGGAATTATATAACCTGATCCCATGGGGAGAAATGCAGACGTCAGAAGCAGCACAGCAGTTAAAGAGCAGATACAGAGTAAGAGAGGTACTGGAACATAATGCAAGGGTAGCGACACAAAACTAAGAGTCAACAAAAAATCACACCCGTGTGAACTGAGTGGTGCAATCCCCAACCCCCCCCCCCCCCCCCCCCCCCCTAGTGCGGCAACAGTGCCGCACAGTGCCGCATCCTTCTCTCTCTGTTTCTGGCACAACAGCGCCACTTTTGCCCCTACTGGTACTCATAGTCACACACAGTCACATAGTCACATAGGTTAACACGGACATTGCTGTTCCTTGGAGTGGTTGCACCACTCAAAAAACAAAAGAATACCCACCAACAATGAATGATATTATACAACAGTGGTGGTGATCAAGGTGGCGTCCGGGCCCGGAACATTAGCCAAAAAAATTGCCGATCTATGAAAATAATAGATTGGCTATTTTTGGGCAAAGACATTTGGTTTAATTGGACAGAAAAAAGCGTCCAAATACAGAGACCGACTCAGGTCCAGGGTACTAAGTCTAGATAGGGTCCAAGTCATTTACAACCTGTAAACCTGTGGGCACAAGCGTACTTGGGAACAATGCAAGTTGGGAACAATGAAAATCGGGAATGCATACCCCACTGCATTATGCAATACCCGTTATATCTGTTGTCATACAGTAGCACCCGTTTAAATCGTCCATCTGTCTGTGTCCCTTTTGTGCCCCTTGTAATGCATGGAGAATGTTGTTTGAAGAAGTGTGGGTAATTTGTCAGTGTAAGCCGATGTTGCCATGGCAATCAATTGGCTCAGGCAGAGCCTGGGAATTGGACAGGTGTGGGGTCTTAGGCTCATTAGGTCCACTGACAGAGCCTGACCAGAGCCTGTTCTGGCGATTCTGGACAACAGTGTATCTGACCGACTCCAGGCCGGGCACTGCACTCCCTGTGGTGGTGTGGAACACGTGTGTCGACTTTTTTTCCTTTTTTTTTTAAATATATTTTTATTTGGTTTTTAACATTTTAAAGAACAAAACATTTCGTTTCCCCACACCTTCCCCCCCCCCCCAGCATAAATACAAATACATCATTGTCGTCTCTGTACACTTCATACTCTGTTTCCTCACATGATAGGTATTGGATAATAACAACAATAATTACTGCAACTACAAAAAATAACGAGTACATATATAAATATACACACCAGCAAAAGGAGATTAAGAATAAAGAGAAAAACAGCTTCAGGATAGACTTCGACGTGTGTCGACTTTGAAGTCGGTGGGCCGTACGGTTCTCGAGTTACGTGGATTACAGACATACATACGTACTGTACACACGTACGTACACCAAAGACTTGGTGCATTTATTGTAAGAAGATGTATGGGAACTTGTCTGTCCCTTATGATCGGTTCAATAAGGCAGGGGTTCTCAACCCGTGGGTCGCGACCCCTCGGGGGGATCGCCAAATTATTTTAGGGGGTCCCCAAATTATTTAAAAAAAAAAAAAAAGATTTGTTTTTAAATTTTATTTTCACGATTTTTCAAAAATAGCAGACCTACAAGCTCGTAGCGCGCCACTCGGTGGCGCGCTATGAGCTTGTAGATCTGCTATTTTTCAATAGCTAAATTATAACAATGCTTAAAACACCAAAAGGGGTTCCCGCCCAAAATGGTTTAAGGTTATTGTAGCAGTCAATTTATATTGGGGGTCGGGAGGGGGCGGGGCGGGGGTCCCGAGACATTGCCAAAGCATTTCCGGGGGTCCCCGGCCAAAAACGTTGAGAACCCCTGCAATAAGGGACGGTTGACAACCTTAACGGTAATGTAGGCCTACAAGGGTTTACTCCAGAGATATTAGGCTATTGACCGAGCAGAGCGACCATCCTTTGCCTCGTAATAAATCATCATTGTAAATTCTATTGCACTCCACCGGGAGTAGTGGAATAATTATGTTGTTTCCTCTCCTGCTCAGTTGCAACACTCTGTCCTCATGGAGGGGTGTGTGTGTGTGTGTGTGAGGGTTTGGCCATGAGAGCATCCAGCTTCCTCGCTGTTTTCACTTACACCACCTCCTCCACCCTATCCGGTGAGGATTATTAATTTTGTCTGTGGTTTTTTTTATGAATGAAAATTATTAACAAGAGCTTGTGAGTAAAGAATAACTATATTGGATCGTTTGGAACACTGGCTATTTTGTCAATTTCCTGAAAAATATAATCATGATTGACACGGACACAACGGAGAGAAAGTATACGCTAGTAATTTCCCACGAATGACTTCCAAAACTGGGAGGAGAAATTTCTTTATAGGTTTCCCATAAACTGCTAATGCCGCCACATGAAATTTCTCACCATAGATATCTCATTCTCACCCAACATTGATTCTGAACCAGACCATGATCAGACCATGTCCCCGGCGCTGCCCCCACAGCAAGCAATTACACCAAAAATCGTTGAAAAAGTACTGTTTGTATTGTAAGTATAAATACTACAATGTAGAAATACTCATTATATATAAAAGCTAAAGTACACATTATGTAGCCACAGCCGGGGGGGGGAACCCGGGTTCCCCTTTCCACAGGCACAGTACGTTACCAGTCGACTAAACAGCCATGGCCCGATAGGCAAGTAGTAACGCAGCACCGTATAGCCTACAGTTGTCCGCCCCACCTGGAAGCGCGTCCACGCGCGCCAGCCAGGAGCTAGCCTCGCCTGACTGGGGGGACCTCCACCCCAGGGAGACTGACGGAGCTGTCGACTACTAGGTTAAGGTCTGTGCCGCCCGGGAACATACTTGAGGTTACTAGAGGTAACCTAGAGGTTACCCATATCCCACCTCTGCCACCAATGTAGCCTCGGCTGGGAGGCGAACCCGGGTTCCCCATTCCACAGGCACAGTACGTTACCAGTCGACTAAAGAACCATGGCCCGATAGGCAAGTAGTAACGCAGCACCGTATAGCCTACAATTATGCAGATCGTCCCATTTCAAGTTTTAAAATGTAGGCCTATGAAACTAGAATTGTTGTGCGCCTATACTCCAGTCTAGGGGGAAAAAATTATAATAATAAAAGATAAAAGAATAAAATAATAAATACAAGAAAAAGAAATGGCTTCCCATCATGGACCTTTAACATGCACTGCACTGTGTCACGTGATCGGCTAATGGCGTTGCCTTCCGGAGCGGTCCGCTGTGTTTGACAGCAGAGGCGAAATGGGGCAAAGACTATAAATATGGCAGAAATGGTAGGGAACAATCTCAATAGCACTCGATCCATAACACACTGACGTGTTATGGATGTGGTGGCTACTGTACTGTGTGATAATTACAGATGTAATGGGCGAAACCATAGCAATGGACAGTGGGGGCAGTGGTAATGGTTGCGCTATAACCCCACTTCCGCCACTTTCCCCTTGTAAAATCAGATGTTTACGAATCTTTTGGAAATGTTTATAGGGCTCAAGTTGTTAATGTATGTTTTGTAATATTAGTCAAAACCTACAGAGTAGTAAAGTTTTTAAATAATTGTAGTGGAGTCTTTGAGATGTATAGTGGAGTAGAAGTACAAAGTATTGAAACTGTTTCTTCAGTGAAGTAAAAATCCCTCAAAAGTGTATAGTACAATACTAAATTGTAAATGTACTTACTGTATTTTCTTTACACCACTGGAAAAAATACTACTAAGCCATTATTGGCAGATCTTCTGCAGCATTTTGTTGCCAGTGTTGCCATGTCCACTTATTATAAGCGACCTTGCGCTTGTTTTTCTGTAAAGTCCCTTGCAAATATTTGTAGTTGTGGTTTTTGGGGCTTTTTTACAGTGTGTGCAGTTGCTTAATTGGACTAATTAATTGCTTCCTAATCCCATTTAAACCAGTGACTCTCAAATATTTTTATGCATATTTATCCACGGTGCCCAGAACAAAATGTGTTTAAAAAACATTCCACTTTTTTATATTTTTACATTATATATATATATATTATATATATTTTTTAGATTTATTTTGAAAATAGCAGATCTACTAGATCACAACGCATCGCAAAACAACTATATACAAGTTGCTTCTTTTGGTGCTTGTTTTCATAGACCTGGTTGCTTGTTCCTCTCACAAACTCTGTCGACTGTATGTGCTTGTTGCCACAGCCACAGTGTTGAAGTGTTTGAAGCTGACTGTTCAGGTTCACACCTTAAGGGCCTTTCAAACATGAAGCGATATCATATAACGCGCCTATAGTTCATTTTCAATGAGACCTGCATTTTTGCGCGGAGCAGTCGCGGTGCGACAACGCAAGCGTATTTACTAGGCATGTGAATCTCAGCACTGAGGCCGATTCGATACGCATCTCGATGCACTGCCAGCGATACGATACTTTAGAGATACATGGAATCTCCTGGCGATACGATTCACCCCTCTTCCGATACGATGTGATTTAATGGCGATTCAATTCTGGACATTGCGATACGGTGCGATACGATGTGATACGGTGCGATACGATGCGATTTGATGGCGATTCAACACAATATAAAGGATTTATATTAAAGCTCTGTTAATTTCCCAAAACATGTAAAAAAAATGCATTACATTTAAATTAAAGCAATTTATTGTTTTACTGTAGGTTAGTATTATAGCTCTGCATCTCAAACAACCCAACTTATAGAATTCTGTCAGTAAACAAAGGGTCTGCTCTCTGCTGGTTATTGTGTTAGATTACTAATCATAGGCTATAGTATATAATTATTATATACTGTATACCATAAAGGTCAATTTGAGGTTTTGAGTATAGAGGGTTTAAGAGATTAAAATGTAATAGCCTATCGTTCATCAATTAATGTTACTAACATAAATAGAAAAGAAACAAATAAACAATACATTAATTTACAGGTCACACTGGCAGTGCTGTCAAACAAGTCTATATGTCTAGTTTAATCTACAACACAGTTTTATAATATAACAGCCTATGTACAGTTGGAGGCCATCGATATTGTCCTTTTCTTTTTGCTGAGGTTTGCGTGATCTGCGCAAAAGGACAGTTAACCCATTTTGGGCGAGAACCCCTTTTGGTGTTTTAAACATTATGTTATAATTTAGCTATTGAAAAATAGCAGATCTACAAGCTCGTAGCGCGCCACCGAGTGGCGCGCTACGAGCTTGTAGGTCTGCTATTTTTGAAAAATCGTGAAAAGGATTTAGAAGGATTTTTTAAAATTTTGAGGTCAGGCCTAAATGGGTCAAATGATAAGGGACAATATCGGTGGCACCCAACTGTATAGTGGGGGGGTCCCTGCTTGATCTATCTCTCACTTTCAGCTAAGGGATCCTTGGCTTGACCTGAAAAACATGGAACATGGAAGCATGTATTATTAACGTTTTAAATACATAGCAGATGCAGATCTACAAGCTCACAACACGTCGCATCCACGCCACGCTGTGAGCTTGTGGATCTGCAATTGTAGGCGTGCGACACCGTCGGAGAATCAGCAAGAACAGCTGTGGATCATTACCAGCGCGCAGCGCTACAGTGAAAAGTCAACAACTGATCAATGGGCAAAGCTTGGACAGCGATTTTACGAAGCTAAACGTGGTGTTTCTCTTGTTTAACCCGTGGGGCTCACTTCTGTTAGAATTTGTTGCCTGACCTGGATACTGTTTAGCTTTTCTTTTTACGCTTGCGTTGTTGCTCCCCTCATGAGCAGACCTGGAGGAGACCTGTCGTTGATCCAGGCAACAACGCCTGCGTTCCTCGCTTCCCGTTTGAAAGGCCCTTTACTCTGTTCAGCTTCAGTGCATGTGAGGACGCAGCTCAGTGACTGCTGCTAAAATGGACTGAAACTGATTAAACTCCCTCAAAGAGATGGAACAATAAAGGACACATTTTGAATCCAGTTTGACAGACTTTGAACGACTGGATAGGAAAGTACTGTACACTTCAGATTTGTCTCAACATAACTTCATATAATTGGGCCTCACACAGTGTACAAATAAAATGGAACCAAAAGGACCCATATGGTTCCACCAAGACTGTCAGGTCTGGACAGATTTAGATATCGTTGCTGTCGGGAGGAAACTCCATATTTGAGGTTTTTGATGTTTTGATGTTTTTTTGCATGAATCAGTGCATGCTATTGAACACCCTTTACATCTGTGTGTTGTTTCGAAAATATTGAACCAATGAAAAGTAGTAAAAAGTGCTTCGGACAAACCACTTAACTCCATTGGACCCTCAAACTGTCTGCTAAAGCAACTAACTCCACCACCTCTCCGACTCCCGCTCTCATGGAAGTAATTGACAATATATAAAGTCCCAAACCCAACTTTGATCGGGCAGTATTGCTTTGTTTTAAGACTCACACACGGCTCCCCACATGCGTGGCCGGTTAAGACACATGTGTGGCAGGTTAAGACTCACACGCGGCTCCCCACATGCGTGGCCGGTTAAGACACATGCGTGGCCGGTTAAGACACATGTGTGGCAGGTTAAGACTCACACGCGGCTCCCCACATGCGTGGCCGGTTAAGACACATGCGTGGCATGTTAAGACTCACACGTGGCTCCCCACATGCGTGGCCGGTTAAGACATGTGTGGCAGGTTAAGACTCACCCATGGCTCACGACATGCGTGGCCGGTTAAGACACTTGTAGCAGGTTAAGACTCACCCATGGCTCACGACATGCGTGGCCGGTTAAGACACTTGTAGCAGGTTAAGACTCACCCATGGCTCACGACATGCGTGGCCGGTTAAGACACTTGTAGCAGGTTAAGACTCACCTGTGGCTTCCGCGTGCTGTTAGGGTTAGGGTAGGGTTTGGCAGGGTGTCGGTCGGACTATATGCGTGCCGGATTGTTAGTATGTTGGACCAAACATATGCATCCGATGCCATAAACCTGTCAGCTACTAGCTCTCCAAGCGTCTGCTGTGTGTGATAGATTGTACGTGATGTATTCCCACAAAGAGCGCATGCTTAAGCCGCCGTAATCCCTCTCATTACGGGTATCCTGTTGCTAGCGGAGGGCGGTTGATTTCCTAAAATGCGGCGCGCGGAGAAAGAGATTAGTTTGGATGACTCACAAAGTAAAAAAAGACCCTCTCAAAATTAAAAACAAATTATTAAATGAAAAGAAATGTGTGAATGGTTTTACATGGAAACATTTGATAATGCTTTGAACCATACTGTCTCTGTCGGGTGGAAACCTGATCATGTCTAAAACTGTTACTTTCCAGGATTCAAATTCAAAAAGGGCAAAAGCAGCAGATCTACTAAAGCTCAAAACGCGTTTTGAACTTGTGGATGTGCTGCTTTTTGTGTGACGCTGTAGTATGATCAAGTATTAATTTACGAAATCAAGCATTAATTTATGAAAAACACAACGTTATAATATGGAAATAAGAGGTTTCTGTCATGTTTGGTAAGGTTAAGTGTGCCAAATGAATTCCCTTGCGTTGTTTTCTCCGTCTTATCTCCCTGGAGGGCAGCCCTTATCAGCTGCCTTTGTGTCTTCATCAGCTGGGAAAAGCTCAGTCGGCGCGTTGCGTCTATTTTCGCTTTCTCCTCGTGTCTCTCTGCGTCTTCCTGTCCCTGTCCTGTCCGTCCAACCTTGTAAATTTGAGCCGACATGAGAGTGGAACTTCGGACCCTTGTTTTCCAGGGAAAGATCGTCGTGTCGATAAGTCAGACAGCGTACAAGAAACAGACGATGTAAATCCCGAAAGGTTTTTAATGGGGCGGAAAGCTTTAGTGTTATCTATGTTGGTTTCCTTTTCTATGGTTTCTTTTCCTATTTGTTGCAGTCTGGCAATAACCTTGTATCTCCGCCTCTCGACTTTTTAATGTTTCTTCATAAGTGATGAATGCCCACTCTTGCACAAACGTCGCCCAAAGTATCCGATCTACAAGGACACACCGCACGCATGTTGGGAGCTTACACGTAGATTTGCTATTTTTGAAACAATTGAAAATGTTGAAGGCAAAGTTAAAACCAAATAAACACTTAGAATAATAACGGCATTGGATCCTTTGGAAAACCCATTTCCTATAAAGTAACATTTATTTTGGACATACAAGGTTTCCACCCGACAGCGGCGTGTTCCAACATCATGATTGACACACGGACACAACAGAGAGAAAGTCCACGTTAGTAATTAATTTCCCACTAATGACTTCCGAAACGCCTGGCGGATTAAACTGTCAGGGAGGAGAAATGCAATGAGTGTGCGGCCGTTCTTTTACTAGGTTTCCCATAATACGGAATGCCACAACGTGAAGCTTCTCACCAGAGATTTCTCACCATCTTCCTCGCGCGTGGTTTCTGGTGACACTTTCACAGATCCTACGAGGGAGGGAGCACATGCTGTTAATTCCCATGGTCTATGTGGTACAGTATGGGGGGGGGGGGGGGGGAGAGAAAGAGAGAGAGAGAGACATGCATAGTGAGATGGGCAGAGAGACGGGAATGGAAAAAGTATTTTTTTTAGCGGTGCCAATCGCTCCTTTAAGTGACTGAGTGTGTCTGTCTGTATGTATGTCTCTATACGTATTTCCCTATGTCAGAGTATGACCCATTGACCCCTGCAGCTGCTGCTGATTGGGGTCAGGACGCACGCACGCACACACGCACACACACACGCGCACGCACACACACACACACACACACACACACACACACTTTGAGAACCCTGGTCTACGTCATGTGACATACTGTAAATTCCCATCGGTGTTCGCTGCCACTGTTTGTCATATTTTTCTCCCTTGTACATATATGTTGTGTATGTGTTGATATCATGTATTATTGAATCCTTTGGTTGCAGTTAAAAGGTCTGACAGTAGAAAGATGGAGTTTATATCTGCATTGCCAGTGTGTGTTATGTACATGTGTTTTCACTTGTTTTACCGTTTCACATTCTCTTTCGAGAAGCACAAGTCAATTTTATTTTTTCTGTGGAACCAGTCGAAGGTCTCCCTGAACAATGTGTTTCTCCTTTGCACATATTGAAATACATAGTGATGTCAGGCAGCGCTTCAAACCACAACAATATGGATGAGGACAAGGACAGCTTGTAGTTTAAACCACAACAATATGGATGAGGACAAGGACAGCTGGTAGTTTAAACCACAACAATATGGATGAGGACAAGGACAGCTTGTAGTTTAAACCACAACAATATGGATGAGGACAAGGACAGCTGGTAGTTTAAACCACAACAATATGGATGAGGACAAGGACAGCTGGTAGTTTAAACCACAACAATATGGATGAGGACAAGGACAGCTGGTAGTTTAAACCACAACAATATGGATGAGGACAAGGACAGCTTGTAGTTTAAACCACAACAATATGGATGAGGACAAGGACAGCTTGTAGTTTAAACCACAACAATATGGATGAGGACAAGGACAGCTTGTAGTTTAAACCACAACAATATGGATGAGGACAAGGACAGCTTGTAGTTTAAACCACAATAATATGGATGAGGACAAGGACAGCTTGTAGTTTAAACCACAATAATATGGATGAGGACAAGGACAGCTTGTAGTTTAAACCACAACAATATGGATGAGGACAAGGACAGCTTGTAGTTTAAACCACAACAATATGGATGAGGACAAGGACAGCGCAGGAGCTTGTAGTTTGCTTATTTGTGCTTGCTTCATAAATGTTGTTTAACCCTGCAAGCCCCAGCGATGCTTTTTTTTCCACCTAAACATCATCATTGATGTTCATTGTTTAGTCTTGCAATGCCATTGGTCATGATATTTGCATATAAATACCCCCCACAGAGGCAGAAATTCACACAACTTCAAAATCTCTGGACTCTTTTTTTTAACATTTAACCTTTGACCTTTAACCCTGAAAAAAGTAAGTAAAATGCCTGTAATACTGTATATATATTTTTTGTGATTAGAATGTCTAGAACATGTACATTTATTATTGTGAAAGATATCCCCCAAATGTAAATGATTAATTTATTATTATTGTAATAATTATTATAGTTCCAGGGGGTCCCCAGCAAAAGTAGTTAATACAGCATCACAATCACTTTAACCACTTCATCCATTTATTTGTTGGCTATTAAAAAAATAGCAGATCTATACCATCTTGTGTATCTGACTACTCTATAAAAAGATTTTGATACATTTTGATTTAGATTTTAACCCAAATCTCGTCTTCTGGGGGTCCCTGGCACAGGACCAGATGGGAGACCGTGGCCACGTACAAACTGTATTCATTTGGGGGTCTTTGACGTGAAAATGTTTGAGAACCACAGGAGTACACCCGTGCGTTACCTCGCTCATTCCATTGGGGTCAGTGCGGTGCAGTTCAAATTATAGATAATAAGTGGCGCAATTATGGTGACCAAGTGACTTCACGTGACGGTGACGCCCATCGACGGCGTCTACCATGTCTATCAGGGCCTTACTTAAGGTCACGTTACACATCGTCGCCACTGTCGGGTGGAAACCGGTCAAAATGGCACAATCTGCTACTGTTCATGCTTTTGTGTGACGCTGCAGTATGATTGAGTACTCAGTCAGTTCATTTACGAAAGAAAAAAAAACATGCAGGCCCGGGCGGCTGGCATAGCCGTCTGGCCGCCTTGGCTGGTAATCCATGCAGTCTGGCGGTGTGCCGCAGTTTCGACTCACGATCCCGACAGCCTTTACTGTGTGTCTCTCCCCCATCTCTCTCCCCATTTACTGTCAGCCTATACCTGTATACCTATCCCTCTATGCCTGTATACCTATCCCTCTATAAAAAATAAAATAAAGGCGAAAGCCATGCACAAGAAAAACATGCAAAGTTCAAAAGGTTCCTCAGGGCAAGACAGCTTTTTCTGTCAATGGCCCAACTTCATGGAATGAACTCCAAAACTCCTTAAAACTGAGCTCCCTTGTCAGTTCAAAGGAATACTCCAGAATATTTTCCACCGTGAGTGCTCCTGCTTCAATTGATTTATTTTACTGATGGTTGTTCTGTATAGAGTTCCTTTGTAATTTACCCTGATTTATAATGTTGTTTGATGTATTGTTTTGTGACTGTATTTTATGTATTGTAAACTCGGCTACGTTGAAAATGAGGGCTTGCCCTCAACTGTATTCCGAGTATAAATAAAGGTGAGAAAGAAAGAAAGAAATATGGAGATACAGTAAGCAGGTTTGTGCCCTTGTTCAGTGACGTTATGTGAGATACTGTATGTCAGATAAGAGGGCATATAGTGAGGTGGTACTGTACCAGCGGTGGAAAGTAACTAGCTATACATTTACGTAAGTACTGTACTTAAAAATAATGTTGAGGTATTTGTACTTGAGTATTTTCAATTTCCAATACTTACCGGTAGTTACTTTGTAGATTTTGATTCTTATTACAGAACATACAGTAACCACTTCAGCCCTACATTTCGGGCATTTGAAAATAGCCGAAAACTTGAAATGAGACATTCTGCATAATGAGTATACTTATATACTTTAAGTACATTTTGATGTCAATACTCTTGTACTTTGACTGAAGTACATTTAGAATTTTGGAATTGCAACTGAGCTAGTACTTTTTCCACCACTGATGGCAACACTACAGAGGGCATAGGGAGGTATAGCTATTCGTGTGGAACATGGGAACTAACCAGAGAGGTGATGTCCGCTGTGTGAAGTCATGACTTCCTGGCTGGCGTAACGTTTCTTGGTCATGGTGACAGCATCGACAACAGGAAGTCGACCTGACCAACAGTCTCATTCCCCCCCAATACTCTGTTTCCTCTGAGTCAGACCCTTTGAACTGGGAGAGCAGGGCACACTCTCTCACACACACACACACACGCGCACTCACACACATGCGCGCGCACGCATAAACCTTTCCACCGTCACACCCTTCGAGAGGTGTGTTTGGATGAAGGCGCACGTTATTTACTGTATGTGATGACTGCCTTCCTCCCTCTCACACACAGGCGTGCATGTGTGCGTGCGAGCACACGCACTCACACATCTCTCTCTCTCTCTCTCTCGTGCTCTCTCTCTCTTGCTCTCTTGCACTCTCGTTTGTGTTCGCACTTGTTTGACCCTTCTACACACACACGCACACGCACATGCACAACACTGTAACGCACGCACGCACGCACGCACGCACGCACGCGCGCACGCGCACAACACTGTAACGCACGCACGCACGCACGCACGCACGCACGCACGCACGCACGCACGCACGCACGCACGCACGCACGCACGCACGCACGCACGCAAACTCAAGGATGCAGACAAATGCATGTACATGCATGCACGTTCTCTCTTTCATGTATACAGGCCTAACAGATACTCTCCCTCTCTCTCTGAGATGGACATACAAACGCACGCCACACTACGCACACACGCCACGCACGCACACGCACGTGCCGAGGTTAAAAGCAGCATTGTACAGTTCATCAGTGGAACACATGTGGCATCATCAAAGCGGGAGGAAACTCAGATCCACTCAATCACACAGCCGAGCGCCACAAACAAACCCGTCAGATCCCAGGCTAACAACACCAGCGCCGCGCGCTACACAGGCTAATGTGGAACGGAACCCACCCAAGACCCTGGGTGTTTCTGACCGAGGGGACATGACACACACACACACACACACAGCGCGCCAGGCACCGGTGGGGCTGCGGGGTGAGGCACTAATGGCAGGGACCACCAGAGGCCTACGTGACGCTAGCCAGGACAGGCCAGACAGCCCGATGACTGATGCACTGGCGTGTGTGTGTGTGTGTGTGTGTGTGTGTGTGTGTGTGTGTGTGTGTGTGTGTGTGTGTGTGTGTGTGTGTGTGTGTGTGTGTGTGTGTGTGTGTGTGTGTGTGTGTGTGTGTGTGTGTGTGTGTGTGTGTGTGTGTGTGTGTGTGTTGGGGGTCATTAAGGATTCTAGGAGCCGGCGGGCTGTAATCATAGAATAACACGGGCGTCTTTTATCGGTGTGCCTTTCGGCTCACGTCCGTCTCTCGTCTCGTCGTGAGAAAAAAAGAAAAAAGAAAAAAAAAGTTTAGTGATCCAACAACGACGGACGGAGTGGCAGACGGCGCTTTGGGGTGGGGGCGGGGTCTTGGGGGTCCAGTGAAGAGTCTCTTAAGCCTCAGTTTAACAACCTTCCCCGTGTTTCTTCACTAGTCCGATCCAGAAGAACACAGTTTGCCGGCCACTGCTACAGAGCTGACAATGAGGTTATATCTTCCCTTCTTCTCTGGAGTCCTGCCTCAAAGCAGACCAGAGGTAGAAAACTGTCATTCCCTGATGTCATCGCTAGGGACACAGGCATCAGTAAGCAGGAACTGGGGATAGAAGCACCGGGAAGTCTGGCGTGATATTGTGAAATCCACGATCTCGACCGCGGTCGAAAAATGATGATGATTAAGCCTCAGTTATGCTTAAGTTGCGTGCTGGTGTCGTGATCAATATGAATAGCAGATCTTTTTTTTTATAAAGTATATTTATTGGTTTTAACAAATTTAAAGACAACAAACAGACATTACACAACAAGAACATAATAACAAACAACAAAAGAAAAGAAAGAAAAGAAAAACAGCTCAGGCACAACACTATTATAAATAAAAAAGATTGAATATACAAAGACATGGAAAGGACAATGAACCATAATGACAATAAGTGGCTCTTGAGTTTTGATAGACTCCCATTCAGGAAATACATCCATACAGTATATAAATACCTGTTAAAAAGGCAGACAATACAGTTATCATAGGCACCAAATCATTACAATAAGAGCAGACCCATGCATACTCCACTCAAAGGCGGCAACCGCCCCCCCTCCAGGCGGCAGGGCCACCGCCCCAAGAAGTGGCCCCGACGCAACGCATCGAGACCTCTGCCCGGGCGACCACCCCCCCCATACCCAAAGGGCAGACCAGCCCCCACCCCAAAGCAGAGCACCCACTAGGGAAGAATGCTGGCATATAAGATATCTAAGGTTGGCACGGAAAACCTCCTTGTGGCAGACAATGTTGGTCCAATATGATCTAAATAAGGGTCCCAAATGTTGTAGAAAGTGTCCAATTTAGAATGCAACATGCATGTAATGTATTCACAAGGAATACAGTCCATTATAATGTTATGCCACGATTTCTTTGATGGAGCAACATCCTTGATCCAAAACAAAAGAATATTTTTCCTAGATGAATAGCAGATCTACAAGCATACGTGACGTGTTGCGAGCTTGTAGATCTGCTATTTACGGCATGCAAGGCACCAGCATGCGAGTGTGAGTATACATCAGGCTGCCAGGAGGAGCCATCTGCAAGCCATCCCGCTCCCAAACCACTGTCAGCAGGGGAAAAAAGCCAAAAGCGTGTTGAAAAGCGAGTGTGGAGGATTAATCGGATTAGGTTTTTTTAAAAGGAGGGGTTCTTTTTGCTGCCGTCATTAGGAGAACACAACGTCAAGTACTATTCACGTCCTACAGGCAAAGGATTGGAACTCCTCCATTTATCACTTACACGTTGGGCAAGAGCAGGTTGTTGCTGTTGCAAACCTTGTATCTCCATATTTCAAAGGGAGCTGACAGTGTATCCGCTTTGTCTAGCTCATTTCCCCGGCCACAAGCATGTGGACGTTGGCTTGTGTCTCTTCCAAACTACCGCTGGTTCCTTGGCTTCACTGCCGACAGAATGAACTTGAAGCTGGACTGAATGAATGAGGAAACGCAGCGGAACGCCAAAATGATTTTGGGATGTCACAACATCTCGATGGCACCATACCCTGCACTTTAGAACGCTAACCGTCCCCCGTGAACCTGTGAATGACGTGATATCGTAATGTAGACTAGAGCCGCCAAACCGTCTTTATTTCGGCATTACAGGTGGAGTATGCGGCGGCCTTTAGTGTATTTTGTTTATTCTGCACCTCACATATACTTTGACAAGCCTCCAGCTGAAAACCACTGTACCATTGCAGAGGGAAAAAAGAAAACTGCCCTCTCCAGACCATGAACGCTGCATGTGCTATGGTGAAAGAAATGCAAATGCCCCCTCCTTTTCTTGAACTTGAACGCAGCATTTTGTGTTGAAATAATTTCAGCCCCTGCCTTTCTGACATTATCTGCACGTCCGTCCGTCCGTCCGTCCGTCCGTCTGTGTTTGTGTGCGTGTGTGCGTGTGTGTGCGTGCGTGGCATAATGTCACTTTGACAGTAGCGAAAGTTGACCTTGCAAGTTTAGGCATCGTAAAATACGATGTCCTGCACTCACTCTGTATAGGTAGAGACCAGCAGAGGAATGCTGACTTTGCAAGTTCTATAGTGCATTGTCTGCAGTGGTGGAAACTAAGTAACTGTCAGGCAGAATCCTGTTATCTCCATATTTCTTTGTGATTTAACGTCCTACTTGATCGTACTACAGCGTCACGCTCACGCAGCAGCATCAAAAGTAGCAGATCTACTTGGCGCAGCGCTTCAAGCTTAAGTTGTGGATCTGCTTCTTGCTGCTACTTTTGCTTTTGTTCTGAAAAGTCCTGAAAGGTATAGCAGTTTCCACTGTGGTTTCCACCCAACATTTATCCGGTGAGCAAGCAGGCAGGCTCTGTTAGCTCAATGGTAAAAATGTCAGTCAGCACTTAACGCAGGAAATCAGGTTCAAAGCCGGGGTAGGAGAGGATTGTAATTTGTCTGCCTGCGCTGCATGCTTCAGGTATCATTGAATAAAGTTAACTGTGTTGCAGAATAGGCATCACTAATCGCCTGCCAATCAAAACATACACCTAGAGATCCAATGCACTGATTGGTCCCCAGTATATGGACCCACCCACACAGGGGATGATGATGTGTGAACCGGCGGCTCATTCACATAATTTCCTTTGACGTTCTCATTCCTGAATGGTGAGGAGATGCAGCAGCGCGGATCTTAAACTGATTAAATTGACCCAGGGAGAGAGAGAGAGAGAGAGTGGAGGGGGGGCATTAGTTAAAAAAACAAAGGTGGTGGGGGGGCTGGGCTTATCGTGAGCCGGGGACTGGGATAATTCACAGTGAATTAGGCGAGTCGTGCGTGCTGAAATAATCAGCCTCTTGTTTATTTGTCCAAGCCCTGGCACAAGCCTCTATCTGCCCCCTCCCCTCCCTCCTCTCTGCCTTGTAGTTCCCCTTCCCCACCCTGCCTGCCTGCTTGTAGTGGTGGCAGTACTCAGATGGTTTACTTAATTTTAAGTAAAACTAGCGATACCACAAGTCCTGCATGCAAAAAACATTTTGGGCATCAAAATACACTTTGACCTTGTGGATCTGCTACATTTGTACGGTGCTGTTATGATCACGTAGGGCTTTAATTTAGAGTAAGTAAGTAAGTCAGAGAGGCTTATTGTCGGTATCAGCCAGGGTGCCGGAGTCTATCCCTGTTTCAATGCGCTTGGCTAGACCTCTCTAGGAGATGGATTGCGGAGGTGGAGTGCAACACAGGTCTTTGTAATTTACAAAGAAATGCAACGATATGCACAGTAACATCAACAAGATTTACCTCTGAGATGTATTGAAATAGAAGTATAAAGGCTAAAGGGAAAGTACCTCAAAATTGTACTTTGGTGCCGTACTTGAGTAAATGTACCGTGTTAAAGGTATATTCAGTGATTGACTTAATTCAAATATCACTTATTTTTTCTTTTTTTCTGGATAATTCTCCCTACTATAGAGTGTGCTGACCATATAAGGAGTTCCTCCCTGTCCCCAGTGAGCCCCTGGGGTCAAAAAACCCTAGTTTCGGTTTTGGTGGCGGGTGGCAAAGCCTTCATCCAATCAGGATGAGAGGGGCCTTCCTCCAATCATGATCGAGTGGGGGCGGGCCTTGGTGCACATGCTGTTGGCCTGTTGCACTTCCCCCCACTGTAGAGCGTGCATGTGCACATTTTGTTACCGGGGCGGACTGGGTGGTTTTCCAAATCACCCAAATCACTGAATGCTCCTTTAACTGCATGTACACCACTTCAGAGCGTGTCTGGGTGGAGAGCAAAGCAACCATCCCTGGGCTGTACCATGAAACCAAGGACAGAGGGTCACTCTGGAACCTGTTCTGCAGAGCGCGCGTGGGTCTTGTTTTATGTAAGCGCAGAGGAGCGCTGCTCAGTCGGCAGTATGCAGCGGATGACCCCATGAGAGGAGAGGAAAGCCAGAGCCGTGTTTTAATAGCTGGAACACCTCACCAAGAGAGAGAGAGAGAGTTTTAATGTTTTATTTTGTTTGGACTTTCATGTGTTCAGTGTAGCTAGTTTAGTTTTGCGGGTTTGCTAGTTTAGTTTTTACTCTGTAAAATGCTTGTTTCAGTTACTTTGTAAACACACAGTACACAAACACACATTAGTTTCGATTTTTTATTTTATTTTTCAATTACATTTCCTTAGTCTTGGTCACCTACAATAACCCTGTGACACACACACACACACACACACACACACACACACACACACACACACACACACACACACACCACACCACACCACACACACAGAGAAAGAGCCATCACTTGGCCTTGACATGACAGGCAAGACGACGCTGTGAGTGAAACCTGGTCATTGTGAGTGAAACCTCATTATTGTCCAGGATGCTGGAGTGACAGTCTATAAACACCACGCGAACACATCCATTAGCAGCTCAGCGCTCGGCCCGTCAAGGTCGGTAATATCGCGGGGGGGGGACATGCTCCGAGCTCTGACAACGCGCCCGACACCTTGCGTGCAACAGACGGGGGTCAGTTTGGGATGTTTTCCCTCTCCTCGCTCACACACTGACCGTAATAATCATCAACCGGCCGCTGGGGATTTATTCCACGTCACACGTGATCGCCCTGCGTCCATGTGAAAAGGACCGTGAAATTGGACACAGCGTGCCTCGTTAATTTGTACATGTGCCAAAGTGGTTTGCTCTCGCCATGCCTTAAATTCAAGCAGAACATTAAAACAACACGATTATGCAGCACAATCTGTGCACAGACCGTTCTGGCTAATCACTGTTATCGCCCAGCGGAATACACTCGGCATCTGTTGCCATGTGCAACAGAATGCAGGGGGAAATCTGGAAATGTATTATTTTGTGAGCAATTTGAGGTTAATTTGCTGTATAAAAGGCAACATTTAAACTCTAGATTAATGTTAGTTGCAATCTGATGTACATTTGATCCTTCAGTCCTATACATGTATAAGTAATTTGACCACAGATGGTGAAAATAGACGATTTATGAATTTATAGATCGTATATTTGTGCTATTTGTGAAAGAGCTTGACAACTTCTGACAACACAACGGCAATGCGCAAAGTAGGGACGGCAGGTTGAACGTGGTTCCACCAAGTAATTTGACCACAGATGGTGAAAATAGACGATTTATGAATTTATAGATTGTATATTTGAAAGAGTTTGACAACTTCTGACAACACAACGGCAATGCGCAAAGTAGGAACGGCAGGTTGAACGTGGTTCCACCTTATTAACCCTTGCATCACACTTCCACCTAAAACAACAAAATACTCTCAGTTAGCCCCATCCCCCCCACAACCTCACCTTTGACCCCAGGGTAACTCCCCGTGAACTTGCAGCTTGCATGCACACGACTGCTGGCACCCGGCTGGGTCTGCCATTCTGACTCCCATTGTGGGCCAGTCTGTCAGTAAGAGCGGGAGGAACAATGGCTTGACGGAGCTGTGCCACGGCAAACGGCTCCCCTGTGGATCCAAACACAACAGTTCCACGCCGCGGGAAAAAAAGAGAAAAGCCAGCGCTGTGGCGGAGCGCGAACACAAGTCGACCCCGGGCCCGGGCGGCACGGGGCGGCACACAAAGCTATTGTTGTGGCCCGATGAATGCTCGCGGCTCTCACACAATGGCTTTAAATCACGTCGTGACGGAAGGACCAGACCGCGTTACAAAGACCATACGTTGAGGGCCGGCTGAAGGGAGTTGTGCCCCCTTCTCTCTCTCTCTCTCTCTCTCTGTCTCTCTGTGTCCTCAACGTGAACTTGTGCGCTGCTCCCCAGGATACATAAATAAGGGCCCGTGGCCCTCCACGAAGGTCTGGGGGACGCGTGCTGCGCGCTCTTACGTAAACACACACGGTTTGGACATGTTTAAAGTGTGCTCATTAGGGTTTATGTGTCGAGGTACAAAGAAACAACCACCGGCGAGGTGGTGTTTATATTAACGTGCCACGGCCGGTGATGCCCGCTGACAGAAGGCTGTTGGAATGCCACGGAGAGACGCGCGTGTTTACACACTGTCGGCCATGTTGGTGGTTCTGTTTGATGAGCACCCACCCCTTTACACACACACACACACACACACACACACACACAGCCCCGCATCACTACATCTAGTGGTGGAAAAAGTAGTCAACTTAAGTTTTACTTAAGTAAAAGTATCAATATTGCAATGCAGAAATACGCCATTACGAGTAACAGTCCGGAATTCAAAACTGACTTGAGTAAAGCTACAAAGGTATGGTATCAAAATGTGCTTAAAAAAAGTGTACGAAAAGTAGAAAGTACACATTGTGCGGCGTGCATGTTTCATTTCACAAGCTCAAAATGTATACAAATCTTTTAAAAATAGCCAATCTACAAGCTCAAATTGTGAAGCGTCGCGTTCTGCATCTCAAATGGACAAAATTAATGATATAGGGCTGAAGTGGTCAATGTGTGTTTTGTAACCAAAATCTACCAAAGCAACTAACGTTTTCATATCATTTAAGTGGCGTAAAAGTGTGACTGAGCAGGACACTGAAACCCTAATTGCTCCTGCTGAGCATGTTGGTGCCTTTGTACAGTTGGGTGCCACCGATATTGTCCCTTATCATTTGACCCATTTAGGCCTGACCTCAAAATTTTAAAAAATCCTTCTAAATCCTCCAGTTTTCTGAAATAAATATTTTCACGATTTTTCAAAAATAGCAGACCTACAAGCTCGTAGCGCGCCACTCGGTGGCGCGCTATGAGCTTGTAGATCTGCTATTTTTCAATAGCTAAATTATAACATAATGTTTAAAACACCAAAAGGGGTTCCCGCCCAAAATGGGTTAACGCAGATCACGCAAACCTCAGCAAAAAGAAAAGGACAATATCGATGGCCTCCAACTGTATGTTTTGTTGGGTGTGTGAATGCAATGCACATTGCCCAGCACGTTGGATAAAGGCTCTACATTCATGCCTTATGATACATACAAATCTTTATTAATCTTAATATATTGGCATGCTTTTTGACGAGTAACACCATTGTATGATGAGTGTCTATTCTGAGACACATGTTTACAAAGGAAATGTTAAACAAGCTAGGAATGTGATTCAAATCTGATTGGCAAAAATCACTTTCGATGTGGATTTCTAAATGTTCAATGTTAATGTTAATGTTCATTTCCATCCATCCATCCATCCATCCATCCATCCATCCATCTATCTATCCATCCATCCATCCATCCATCCATCCATCCATCTTCAACCGAGTCGGGTTCCAGCAGCAGAGCTGCAGACTTCCCTTTCTCTTTTCATTCCAATCTAGATAGGCCAGATTTGGACATGCAGCAGCCTTTGTGGTGTTTTTGGATGTGATCTCCTGTGTGGGCAGGTTAGATTCACCACAATACGCAGCATTGTGTAACAGACGTGCTTTAGAAGTGCTGATGGAAATGCATGAAGCAACACCTCATGCTAGTTACTTCCAGTACACTCCACTTTACACTATCTAGCTTGTCATCCATTGTGTATCGTTGCATGATGTGGAAAGCATGCCTAGCCAAGTTTAAGCTACCATCAGCCAGACGCTATACCTCTGAGGCAGGACTCAGCATTCAGCATGTTGGGTTCTGATGGTACCACCCAAGAGAGTTCCACCCAAGAGCAACGACATATATATATATGCAGCAGTAGTGTGTAGAGTAACTAAGTACTGTACTTAGGTACAATTTTGAGTTATCTGTGCTTTTCTTGAGTATCTCCAATTTCCAATACGTCAAATTCAATTTTACTCCACTACATCTCAGAGGCAAATATTGTACTTTTACCATATTACTAGTTACTTTGCAGATTTAGATTATTATTGCATTATTTACTCCACTACATTTATTTGAAAACGTTGGTTACTAGTTTCTTTGTAGAGTTTGATAATTGTTAGTTGTTACAACTTACAACACAGACCCACTTCAGCCCCATATACTGTACATTTCGGTCATTTGAAAATAGCCGATCTACAAGCTCACAATGTGGTGCAACACGCCACATTGTGAGCTTGTAGATCAGCTATTTCCAAAAAAAGATTTGAAAACTTGAAATAGGACATTATTCTGCTCAATGAGTACTTCTTCTTTTGGTACTTTGAGTATTTGATGCCAATACTTTTGTACTTTTGCTCAAGTACATTTTGAATTACGAACTTGTACTTGTAACAGACTTGTAAAAAAAGAGTACTTTATCCACCACTGTATGATTGATATGTTATATCTCAATCATTATGAAGGTCCCTGGTGGCAGCTGACCACATAACAGCAACGCTCTGGCTTACAGTCTGACTTGACCTGAGCTATTGCTCTGCCTGTCACTTCACTGTCCAAACTAAATAAAGCAGAAATGCTTAAAAAACGAATTATCTTTAAATAACACTATACACAATCCTGCTTTCCTGCTTCAGCTGCCACACAAAGAGAGGTGTGTGTGTGTGTGTGTGTGTGTGTGTGTGTGTGTGTGTGTGTGTGTGTGTGTGTGTGTGTGTGTGTGTGTGTGTGTGTGTGTGTGTGTGTGTGTGTGTGTGTGTGTGTGTGTGTGTATGTTGTGCCAACAACAGTGTTGTTTCAGTTTGTTTACGGGCTCCAGAAGCAGGTGCAGACGTAGCAGTGGGGCGCTAACTGCTAACACGTACACTAACCCCAGTGCACTCACCTGTCAGCACAACGCAGTGTTTTAGCAGCGCATGCACGCACACACGCACGTGCGCACACACACACACAGACCCCCATTTGATACCTTTGTTTTTTATAATATAGGACCCCAATCTACAATCGGTACAAATAAGAGAGTGGTTAACCTCTGGCCCGATGGTGGGGTGACAATCACACCATTGTCACACCACTCATCATATTACACACACACACACACACACACACACACACACACACACACACACACACACACACACACACACACACACACACACACACACACACACACACACACACACACACACACACACACACACACACACACACACACTCTCTCTCTTTCTCTCTCTCTCTCTCTCTCACGGTGGGATTATGCTGCTCATTGTTAATCTAACCCTCTCAGCCTGTGTGTGTGTGTGTGTGTGTGTGTGTGTGTGTGTGTGAATGAGTAGATTTAGATTACCTCACACAAACCCTTACAGTCTAGACAAATAGCTCATCACAGTATACGATTATGTCGATCGCCAGAAAGAATGATCCATATAAGGTATGAAATCTACTGAACTTTGTAAATCAGTATTCATTTTACCAAACAAACACAGAAAGTTAGAATATGGAGTTAAGAGGTTTCTGCCCCACAGCAACAATATCCCTCTGTCTTTTCCAGGGTCTGTAACAGGTTACATCTCCACCTACGGAGGGTCTGTAACAGGTTACATCTCCACCTACGGAGATCATTCCAGGGTCTGTAACAGGTTACATCTCCACCTACGGAGATCATTCCAGGGTCTGTAACAGGTTACATCTCCACCTACGGAGATCATTCCAGGGTCTGTAACAGGTTACATCTCCACCTACGGAGATCATTCTCAAACTGTGAGTTTGAGTGGTAAAAAGTAACCAAGTACATTTACTTAAGTACAAGTTGCAATACGTTTACTTCACTCCACTACTCCACTACTGTACATCTCAGATCGTTTACTTCACTCCACTACTCCACTACTGTACATCTCAGATCGTTTACTTCACTCCACTACTCCACTACTGTACATCTCAGATCCAAATATTGTACTTTTACCAAATTACTGGTTACCTTGCAGATTTAGATTATTATTGCAAAACGTACATTAACCACTTCAGCACTTATATACTCCACGGCTATTTGAAAATAGCAGATCAACAAAGCTCAGAACGCCATCGCCTTGTGAGCTTGTAATTCACGCTTTCCCGATCTTTTCTGAAAAGATCCTGCTGATTATATTTACTGATTAGCCTACTGCTTTGCTACTGATCAGAGACACTCACTCTATTCAAGGAATCTGAATTGAATTAACATATAACACCTTGGCAAATGACCCCCCCCCCCCTTGTCACTGACAATGTTCTGTTCTGACAATGCACTGACAATCTACTGAATTGCCAATGGCAGGACATGTGAAGTTCTGAGACGGCACATCTGCAGAGAACGTACCGCAGAGTTTTATAATAAAGATCTTAAAAGCAAACATGTCAAATAGCTGGACGTGTGAAGAAAATATGAAATGTGATCCATGCTCCGCGATACAAATCCCAAGGAGGAGAAAAGAGAGATGAAGACAGGAATCCACACTCCCTGTTTGTCAGCATGTGTTTACCATCAGATCTGTCCGACGCATCAAAGGAACATTGCAAAGTACAAATTACAAACAGTCGAATATTATGAACCGTTTCTGCGATGAAGACTCTGCAGGCTTCAATCCAGTTGTGAAAAGTACTCTGCGTACTACAGTTTTGTTGTAATAGCGTTTACATTTTTGATACTTTATACCTCTATTATACTACACCTCAGAGGCAGTTAACGGAATACTGTATGGTATTTTTTTTGTGTATACACTACAATTACTTGAAAACTAGTTAATAGTTACTTTGTGGATTATTTTATTTCAAAACATACATCCAATGGAAACCCTATTTTATACTCTATTCAAAAAGAGCTGAATTATTGCAACGCGTTTTGACATTTGAGTTTCTTTCTTTCGTAGCCTACAGCATGTCGATGCTAATATTGTTGTACTTTTACGTAGGAACTTTTTTTTTGTGGCTTTCGCCTTTATTTTATATTGTTTATGGAGGGACAGACAGTAGGCTGACAGGAAATGGGGGGAAGACATGCAGTAAAGGCCGTCGGGATCGGGAGTCGAACCCGCGGCACACTGCCAGACTGGATTACCAGCCAAGGTGCCTGGACCGCTGAGCCATGGCCCCCGCTGAGCCATGGCCCAACGAAGACACATTTTTGATTGTTTTTACTACAGGCCTGTCACTTATAACAGAGTTATACTATATTGTAGTATTGCTACTTTTTTACTTAAAGGAGCACTATGTAACTTTCCTCTTCTAGCCCGGATTTGAACCCCCTTTCCTGCACAAGTACTGACATTTTTACCATCGAGCTAATAGAGCATGCCTGCTTGCTCAGGGGATAATTTTGACCATCAGATGGTCAGAATTCATGTCAGATCCTGTGTCTCGCTGCAGACATGAGCTTTGACACAATCTAAGGGTGCGTTCGGAATTAGCGCATGCACCGGAGCGCACTCGCCTATTACAGTTGGAGGCCATCAATATTGTCCTTTTCTTTTTGCTGAGGTTTGCGTGATCTGCGCAAAAGGACAGTTAACCCATTTTGGGCGGGAACCCCTTTTGGTGTTTTAAACATTATGTTATAATTTAGCTATTGAAAAATAGCAGATCTACAAGCTCATAGCGCGCCACCGAGTGGCGCGCTACGAGCTTGTAAGTCTGCTATTTTTGAAAAATCGTGAAAATATTTATTTCAGAAAACAGAGGATTTAGAAGGATTTTTAAACATTTTGAGGTCAGGCCTAAATGGGTCAAATGATAAGGGACAATATCGGTGGCACCCAACTGTAGTTTGCATTAGTTTGCATTGCACAGTGTGCTCGGTGCACTATTTCCGAACGCGCCCCTAAATGTCTCAATAGAAGAGCATGGTTACAAAATACAACCACCCATATTGTATACCTTGTATTAACATATTCACTACCATACATATTATTCATTTTAAAAAGTGCTGCTTAGTGAAAAGAAAATCTGTGTTCTTCCTTTTCCCCTTAATCCTCTTCGTCCCAGGTGGGACATAAGGCCTTAACGATCTTCTTCCATCGGGACCTGTCTTGTGCTGCATGTTGTGCCTCGCCCCATGTCAGGTTCATCTCCTTCAGCTCAGATGCCACAGTTCGGCGCCAGGTTGTTTTAGGCCAACCTTTCTTCCTTTTCCCTACAGGGGTCCATCCTAGAGCTACCTTTGGTACACGCTGTGTTCTTCCACCACTGCCTAAATCAATTTTGATGACGGTTTTTAGAAGATGCGGCTTTTGGGACAGCGCTCGAATGTGAGAAATGCTTGTTGTTTGTCATTGCTTTGCGCTTTGGGTATTTAGAAAAGCGCTATATAAATCTGAGCTATTATTATTATTATTATTATTATCGCCTTCATCATTCAACTCGTCGCGTGCGGATAACTTCCCTGAGGAGCGTGTGCAGTTCAAGCTCTCTGGCAAGCATTTTAAAGGCTTTCCACGGACACACGGGGTCCTTGGGGGGTGTGGGGGGGGGGGGTCTCAGGCAAGCGTCTGCCAAGCCTCTGCTCTCCCATGTAGGACTAAATCAGAACAATGTGTAGCTCTGCATGGGTGTGATAACATGGGTTTATTCTGCTGTTCTTTCAGCACACTCATCCATTTTTTTTTTTATCTGACATTTCTACAAAAAATATATTTATTTTTAATGGAAAAATTGCGATTAAAACACAAAGATGGAAAAACTGAGATTTTTGAAATCTGCGAAAATAGCAGATCTACATTCTTCTTTGCATTGCGAGCTTGCAGACGGGCTATTTCCGCTAATTGTCATAATGACGAAGTACGTACATAATAAGGCTTATAAGTGATTAAAATGATTCTTTCCCGAAAAACGCATTACGTTAACTTGCAAAATACACAAACCGAAACCCACAATCATCATCATAATCATCATCAATGGATCCCACCCTACGAGGAAATGACATGATTCTACATACTCGTAAAAAAAATACGAAACGGAGACATCACGCCTTCTTTTACTCAATTTCCCCACTCCGCAATTATATTTCCTATAAGTGCGAGTCCCTCTGTTGCGTGGGTCTGCCAGCAGGCGTGGCACTGGTCAAAAGGCTCGTTTGCGCCACAATGGCCCGGCCTTATTCGTCAAAACCCCGGCGGTTTATTGGACACAGGTGGAGAGACGTCATGTCACTCTGCTCCAAACACACGCGCAGCTGGCATACCGACAGTCTGTCACAAACTGTTACATCCCAACCCCTAAAAACGACGGCATCTGTTTTCTATTGAACCTCCTTCAAAGCTCCGTATAGACCACGGTCATGGTTCTATTTGTAAAAGAAACATGGTGTGGGGGAGACATTTTCTTAACCACTTAATCCCTATGTATTTCTATAAACTGTACTGTACAAGCCTTGTTTGACAATCTTTTACACATTTTGACGCATTTGGCCCCCAAAAAAGGGATGCCGGGACTAATGTGGTTTTCTTTATTAAGGCCTTCTAAAACCTAATCTAAGTTTTCTGAAAACATTCAAATTCGTATTAAAAAATGAAAAAATATAATAATGATGTTGCTACATGTATAGCAATAACTAATGAGACACAGAGGTAGCATCCGGCTCCAAAGGTAAAACAACGTATACGTTGCACCAGGTATAAATTGTGATTATCGAACGTGAATATCAAACATCGTACAGTCTACATTTCCCAAGAGGAGATGCATGAAGTCAGTCTGTCTGACCAGAAGCAGGGATAAAATACAGTATCCCCACCAGCCATACTAACATACAGTATGAACAGGGGGGATACCAAAAGCAGAGTATGGACTCCCCACCGCCATAAAATCCAACCCTAGACCATGAGTGCTTCTCAAATGTTTTCATATCAAGGACCACTAAATGAATGTGTGCTTGCCCTCGGACCTCCCATCTGAAAACAACGCCAACGGTGACAAAATATGCGGTGTTAAAAAAAAAGGTCAATAATATTCAAACATTCTTCAAAGAATGTCCAGATTTTTTTAATGTAGCTGATGTGGGTATATATAAGGCCCTGGGTGTCCCCTGGGCCCCACTTTGAGAACCTCCTGCATTGGATCACGGACCCCCATAACTCTGAAAGTGTACAAATGGAAACCAAACGTAACCATTTGTACACACAGAGTTACGGCCACACAATAGGATATTTCCTAACTATCCATCATTTATCTGGGGACCCTCTGGAACCCTCTGGACCACCATAATAAAGTACCTGAGGAAGAATGGAACCCTCTGGACCACCGTAATATAGTACCTGAGGAAGAATGGAACCCTCTGGACCACCGTAATATAGTACCTGAGGAAGAATGGAACCCTCTGGACCACCGTAATATAGTACCTGAGGAAGAATGGAACCCTCTGGACCACCATAATAAAGTACCTGAGGAAGAATGGAACCCTCTGGACCACCGTAATATAGTACCTGAGGAAGAATGGAACCCTCTGGACCACCATAATAAAGTACCTGAGGAAGAATGGAACCCTCTGGACCACCATAATAAAGTACCTGAGGAAGAATGGAACCCTCTGGACCACCGTAATAAAGTACCTGAGGAAGAATGGAACCCTCTGGACCACCATAATAAAGTACCTGAGGAAGAATGGAACTGCATCAGGGTTCCCCCCCCCCCCTCCTCCTTTCAGAAACAGGGAGTGGGGTTGCTGTTCTTAATCGCACGCTTTTTGGAAAGTCGGCGGGGTCGTGACCTGAAGGAAACGGCCTGAGAGAGGCATGCATATATATCTCGGAGCTACAATGCAGGGCTTTTCTGTTCCAACTTCCTCTCGTTGCCCTTCAACACAGATAGGAGAGATTTATGTGCTTTTAGGATGAAATACGATTACGCTGCTGTAATCACGGACCCTCTCTCTCTCTCTACTCGAGTAAAAGTACAAAGGTATCGGGATCAAAATATATGACTGTAGAAATACATGAGTACTCAAGTCATTAACAAGTAATAAATAATACGTACAAATGTTTTGATATTTTTGCGTGATGATAAAGTAGGACATTAATTTACAAAAAAACAACAAAAAGTTAACAAAGCAATATGCACTTTTAGTTTTTTGTTTCTTTTACCACAGCTTTTAAGGATGAAATACGATTACAGTGCAATCATGGCCCTTTTCCCCTCTCCTCCCCCCCCCCCCCCCCATCTCTCTCTTTCTCTCTCTGGGGTGGGATTTGGGCTGAAGAGCCCGGAATGTTGTGTAGAGTCGGCCCAGTTCATGTTTTCAGGTGGGATGTCTCTCCTGCACCTCCGCTGAATGGAACACATTTGGTTTTTGGAGACCGCGCTCTCGCTTAGAGTCCGCTTTTTATTTATTTATCGGCAGATCACGTTGATGTTCACATGAGGAATTTGAGCAGTAACACCTCATTGCACCAGGCCTCGGGGTGTGTGTGTGCGTGTATGCGCGTGCGTGTGTCAGATAAAGCCTTTAGGACAGACGGTGAACAGCAGCAGGTGGCCTTGCTCCGGATAATCCAGATAATTAGACTTTTACTCGGACTGGACGGAGCAACAGTCTGCCGCCATGCATTACTGGTGTAAAACGTACTGTGTGATTACAATAATACATCAATACCACAATGTAGAAATAGTCTGTTGCTGATGTAAAAGTCCTGTTTTATCGGTATCAAAATATACAAAGTACTTGTCATGCAGGATGTTCCATTTCAAAAGTTTTCTCAAACATTTTGCGAAACGTGTTAGATATCTTTCATTAACAGCTGATCTACCAAAGCTGACAACGCATCACGTTGCGAGCTTGCAAAAAAAAAAAGTGAAGTAGGAATATGATTTATTGGAAAAATAATCATACTCAAGTAATGTAAAAGATGCCCTGAGGGCAATCTTTGAATATCCTATAAAAAAAATAAAAAATTAAATTATATATATATATAAAGCCTTAATGGGTCTTAATGGGTTAAGTTCACCTTCGGCCTTGTTGATGTTTTCCCCGCATCGCGTTGCCGTGGCGCCGGTGGCGAAATGAGAGGAACTCTGGGACGTGAAGCGTGCTTGAACCGTCAGCGTTGTGGAGTGATAGATCAGGCCTCAAGCTGCATGCTGACTGCTGGGATATGAGGATGGCCTCAGCGCTTGTTATTTAACACTGAGCCCGGAGATGCTTGACTTGTCGCGTCTCTCATACGGCCAGCTTGCTTAACGAGTGCTGTATATGCGCGTCTGTGTGTGCGCTTGTGCACGTTCATGCATATCACTATACACAGCAGTTGTTCTCAAACTTTCAACCACCTGCAAATGTTTTGTGCCAGGGACCTCCAAGAAGAGAAGATTTGTGTAAAAACAAAAACAATGAAAACATAGCAGATGTACAAGCAGTTTGGCATGAAGTGACATGCTGTGAGCTTGTAGACCTCCTATTTTGGGGGTTCTTACTTAGAACCCCAAGAGTAGAAGTTGAGAAATAGACAGTGGTGTAGTGTTTGGTGTAGGGGTTAGGGTCTTAACTCTTACCTTGAGTTAGTTGTGCCACCAGTGCACTGCACTGAGAAATAACTGATCTATCTACAAGTACAGTAGCTCACATCGCAACGTATTGGGGTCAGAAATGGTTTAGAAATGGCCACAAAAATGGTAAGCAATGTATAAAGTTCACATTTATAAATTTCCCCTTCTAAAATAGTGATGCCCTCAAAGTGTGTGTGTGTGTGTGTGTGTGTGTGTGTGTGTGTGTGTGTGTGTGTGTGTGTGTGTGTGTGTGTGTGTGTGTGTGTGTGTGTGTGTGTGTGTGTGTGTGTGTGTGTGTGTGTGTGTGTGTGTGCATATTGTATTACATCCAACTGGTGACTTTCAGGTCAGTGCGGTCAGGCACAGTTTACATATGGACCCATCAATGTTAACCTTGTCATGGAATATAATCATACTCCTTGAAGAAGTTCACAAAAATGGTAAAATTTCAGTATATAAATAATCCATACATTTTTGCCGGGCCCCTGGGATACTCTGCCTATATAATCTAATAGTTATAATAATAGAGGTATAACTGACAGACCTTCGCTGGAACACGCTCACATGACATCCACTGCTGCAAGCGGCCAATGATATGATTTCGTCTCTGTCGGGTGGAAACCTCTCATATGTCCAAAAGTGTTTCAGGATTCAAATTCAAAAGCCACATTTGGAGCTTGTACCTGCTTGTATATCTGCTCTGCATATCTGCTCGATCTGCTACTTTTCATGCTTTTGTGTGACACTGACGTATGATCGCGTACGGCTTTAATTTACGAAAATACACAGTTAGAATTTGGATTTAAGAGGATTCTGCAACGACAGCAATGATTTCCTCGTTCTGCTCGGGGCGATGTAGCTTCATCATATAGGTTGTGCGTTCCAGACCAACTCAACAGCAGGCCAGGCCAGTGATATCTAGCCATGTCATATTTCACTGCATCGGAGAGTTCATTCCAGTCAAACGGAACCATGCATCGTCTAACTGCACACAATGCTGCCAAGGTTTTGTAAGAAAAAGAAAAAATAAGACATTATTCATGACACTGAAAGGATATATAGGTTAGCGCTCTGTCTTCCTCACTATAGGCTTGTGTATTGAATTCGAGTCTCTTCTTTGCGCATGTTATTGCAAAACATTAATAACTAGAAAAAGTGCCCTTCTGGGAACAGGTCTCCACCAGCAGGATAGGAGTGTGTGTGATGTTTGGCAAAATGTTTTGTGTGTGTGTGTGTGTGTGTGTGTGTGTGTGTGTGTGTGTGTGTGTGTGTGTGTGTGTGTGTGTGTGTGTGTGTGTGTGTGTGTGTGTGTGTGTGTGTGTGTGTGTGTGTGTGTGTGTGTGTGTGTGTGTGTGTGTGTGTGTTTTGCGTGAAATTTGGATCAAATCTGAAGGAGTAATATTAGAAAATGTGTTTTACATATGTTGGCCTCCTGGTGGCGCTATAAAGAGCAGATCCTCTAGAGAGTTGGCATACAAAGTTATCCACAGATCCGTGCAGTTAGAGGTAAAAACACTTTTTGGCCAGTTATAGCGCCACCATGAGGCTGAGTTGAAAATGTTCATGTGGCATTTCTTCCTCGGCCTAGTGGGAATGTGCGTGCACAATTTCACGGAAATCACACGATGTGTTCATGATTTGCAGCATTTTGTTTGAAACTGAGCACTCCTGCGAACTTTGGAAGCCAATCTTAGCCAATCAGGATGGAGTCTGAGAAATCTGAATGGCTCTAGAGAGACTGTGTACCAATTTGCATGATGTTTGGACAAAATCTGTAGGTGTACTGTCCAAAAACTTGTTTTGCACAAAGCGGCCTCCTGGTGGCTATATAACAGGCCCTTCTGGAAATTTTGGGGCAGAGGTTCATCGTTGGCATCCAGGGAGTGTGTGTGCAAAATTTGGCATCGACCGGGTTAACGGTGCTGGAGATTAGCTGTTCACAGACGGAAGGACGGACACACACACACACGTCACGGACACACGGACGGACGGACGGAGTGCAAAACATACTCTCTCCCCATGCCTTCGGCCTGGTGGAGACAATTATTGGTATTGCTTGGTATTGTCCATGGCCAGACATCATTGAATAGTTACTTAACCCATTAAGACCTGAGGCCAATTCTAAAAATGTTTACTAAATCCTACTATAACAGTTTTCTGAAAAAAACATATATTTACGGATATAACGATATACTGTAGTAACTGTATCGAAAAGTATCAAAAGTATATTGATAAGATAATGTAAACCGCAAATATCATATCGTATCGTTTTGGAATGGAAATAATCGGTAATCGAAATTTTACTTTTTCTCTGCTTTCTACATTTATAATCGTAGCTAAAGCTAAAGGTACTAAAGCTACAATCTACGTACATGTTCGTAGACAACCGTATACTCCATATATGAAAGCGGCGACCATCAATTGACCTTTTAGCATTGCTCCGGTTACTATGGAGAGCCTCCGTCCCCACCAGCTATGGGATTTTTAAATCCAGCTGCCTCCATTGAGCCTCCACAGGATTTTCAAAGCGCTGTATCGTAAATCATACAGCGCTCGTAAATCATTTGTGAGTTTGTATCGCATCGCTGAGCACATGTAACTGTTTGTAATGATAGCTAAGGGGTATGAGCTACGGCTGTAACTGTTTGTAATGATAGCTAAGGGGTATGAGCTACGGCTGTAACTGTTTGTAATGATAGCTAAGGCTAAGGGGTATGAGCTACGGCTGTAACTGTTTGTAATGATAGCTAAGGCTAAGGGGTATGAGCTACGGCTGTAACTGTTTGTAATGATAGCTAAGGCTAAGGGGTATGAGCTACGGCTGTAACTGTTTGTAATGATAGCTAAGGCTAAGGGGTATGAGCTACGGCTGTAACTGTTTGTAATGATAGCTAAGGCTAAGGGGTATGAGCTACGGCTGTAACTGTTTGTAATGATAGCTAAGGCTAAGGGGTATGAGCTACGGCTGTAACTGTTTGTAATGATAGCTAAGGCTAAGGGGTATGAGCTACGGCTGTAACTGTTTGTAATGATAGCTAAGGCTAAGGGGTATGAGCTACGGCTGTAACTGTTTGTAATGATAGCTAAGGCTAAGGGGTATGAGCTACGGCTGTAACTGTTTGTAATGATAGCTAAGGGGTATGAGCTACGGCTGTAACTGTTTGTAATGATAGCTAAGGGGTATGAGCTACGGCTGTAACTGTTTGTAATGATAGCTAAGGGGTATGAGCTACGGCTGTAACTGTTTGTAATGATAGCTAAGGGGTATGAGCTACGGCTAACGATGACTGTGCTCACAACAACAGCCCCCACCTCACTGAATAACCCAGCAATGAAACGAGGAGCGTAGAGTGACGCGTGGCATACGTTGTGTGTGCTTATGCTACCACCTAGCGGCAGTAATAAAGTTAATAAACACTAAGTACTTGTGCATTGTATTTCACAATTTTAAGAAGAAAACGAAAAAAGATTGGTTTAATTACTTTTCCATTCCATTCTATCGAAAAAATCTTTATCACATGATTCCGGAGACAATTTGTGTAACAATTTCTATGATCTGTGGGAGTAGCAAAAAGTGTGTCTGGAAGAAATCCCAAAAATTGCTACAGTAGATCTAGTTGGCGTGGCTTATAATGGGGAGCCGCGTCGTGATTATATATGACCTACGGTTCAACTGTTATAGGCCAAAATGTAAAGCCATATCGTATAAAGCCCCACCATGAGCGCTGACTTGAAAATAGGTTCTTCCTATAGACTTCAAGGTTCAAGTTTATTTCGTGTCCCCAAAGGGCAAATTGGGTTGCAGCATAGACATCAGTACATCAAACAAATGAAACAATACAAATAAAAACATAAACAGTACACATAGCAGATACCAAAAGTACAGTAAAGTGCACGATGACCATTAGAGTGCAAAGCGTTGAAGTGCTATGCAATAAGTGCACGTTGGCCATAGAAAGTGCATGTGCATAGGCACGAGACCAATAAAGTGCTCATACGGTTATCTCCTTGACCCACCCACAGCAGCATTCAACGTGCAAATAGAGACAGTATATGTACGTGACATCATCATCATACCCGGAAGTTATGTGGGAACACCTACTGAGTGTCAAAAAACTACTTTCTGGCCTTGACAGCCCATACATCCAACGGAAAAGTCCTATCTGATTGCATTAAAACGTTAAATGCGATTTGCCACTCACTTTATGCATGCGCATACCCTCTATGGGCCCACAGGAAGTATGCAAAGTGTGACTGTCTGGGATTAGCTGTACATATAGACATGGACAGAGGCAAAAACGTCATCTCTGCCTCCCGGCCCGTCAGCCTGTCTGACGTAAAAATGAGTGCTGGGTGGACCTCCTACTAGCTGACGTCTGCTCAGCTCCACCAAATGTCCTCGGGGACCCAGAGTGGACCCCGAGCAAACGCTCTGCCACGGAGGTCTGCTCCTCGGGGACCCAGAGTGGACCCCGAGCAAACGCTCTGCCACGGAGGTCTGCTCATGCAGCGTCCGTTCAGGGGACCCGTTTCTCCTTCGCAGTTTACTCGGCAATTATGAACTGGGCTTTAAAAGTGAGAAACGCTCCTCGCGGGAGCGGCAGTGTCAGACGTACGTGCGCTTGTTATTTCCTCCCAAGATCATTTGACATCATG
Organism: Electrona antarctica; assembly: GCF_951216825.1. Classification (NCBI taxonomy): domain Eukaryota; kingdom Metazoa; phylum Chordata; class Actinopteri; order Myctophiformes; family Myctophidae; genus Electrona; species Electrona antarctica. The sequence goes on from NC_136798.1 coordinate 33,611,144, forward strand.
CGCTCTTGCCGTCCGGCCGAGGTGCCGTAGATTCATCGCTGACAACTCTGCACCTCCCACATGAGGACAGCGCTGTGCTCTTGGGAGACGTTATGTTTCCGAAGGCTTTTCTTTCCCTGACGCTGTGAAAACTACCAGAACCGCGCCTCGCTGCGCTGAGCACATTGCACTGCTCTTCCAGGGAATGGAATGCCATTGTTTGATTGGTCATGATTGAATCCACCTGTAACGCATCGGATGCGATACTCGGTCTAATCCAACTCATCTAGGAATTTTGTCAGTACCCCTGTGAACTGAATGAGATGTATGTTTTCAGGATTGTTTTCAGTTTTTAGTTTTTCCCTCTAACTTCCCTCTAATCAGAAAATGGCTGTAAGTTATTGAGTTATAAGTTATTCCCTTTTTCCCTCATTACGTGATGCTGATGTGGATACTTGCAGAGAGAGAGAGAGAGAGACATTTGAATCCATAATGTTCGAGAAGTTCTGTATAGACACCGGTAGATGTCTGTCTGACACCCAGCACTCTGTCTGTCTGTCTGTCTGCCCGTCTGTCTGTCTTACTGGTTCACAGCCTGGAGGAAAAGGCCACTAAAACACTGACCCAAGTAGCGTAACGGCTTTTAAAACAGCATCTCATTTCCAGACGTGACCATTAGTCTTTGTGGATCAAACAATGCTGTACGTCTGGGCCTATAAGCCACCTGAGCGGCTGGCCCGCGAGTTCCAATGTCAAGTGCTTCAAGAGGCTGGGAAAGCTCTATATAAATCCACTCCATTATTGTCTGCATGTGTCGGCACCATTGTGTCCCCCCTGCTCTTATTGTGTTCAACCTGACTTGCAGACTAATGGTTTAAACAGAGAGGGCGAGGAGAATGCCACCTGAAGCTGAGAGAATGCACTCCGCGCTCCACTTCAAACACGCTCAACTCTGGGAGTCAAACTTAGGCTTGTCGAGCCTTTGCGGCATAGATGGAAAAAAGAACAATAGCAAGGTGTTTAAGAGATGCACCAGCAATGCTAGCTCACAGCAACAAAATGTTAGGTTTCGTTGTTTGCAACGTGTTGTGAGGAGAGCCCGTCCGATGCAAGGATTACATTTTCTATTATAGTGTGATAGTATTACAAGGTGTACTTCCGTAGGATTTTTTTTGCTAAAATTGTTTTTAGGGAACATTTCACTTATAAGCAAGCAATTAATATAACAAGCAAAATAATAACCTTTTACAACTTACATTGTTCTACAAGTTCACAACGTGAGATATAATAGATGGGCTATTTTGGAACATTTTAAAAGGTCAAAAAAGGACAAATCAGCTGCATAATAATGGCGATATGAAGTCGTCAACAATAATTGCAAATCTCACGCATGTACACCTGTTTCAGTCGAGCAACACAGTCATACAGCAGAACCAAAGTAACAAAACTGTTACTGTTTAAAAACAATGTAAAAGGAAAAAGTAACACATCTACAGGCTCAAAACGTGTCGCTTTCTGCCCCGTTGTGTGACAATGTAGTGTATCACGTAGGGCGTTAATTTACAGAGAAATATGATATATGAGCTTCTGGCGTCATAAGACGAGGGAAGGAAAGTGAAGGGTGTGTGACGGAGTGGAACGGCCTGTGTTCCGTTCCACGCGTCTCGCCTGTGTGTCTACTTTGGGAAGTGGAGCGGGCAGAGTGCATCCCTGGCAGCGTCGAGCGCTGTTTACGATCAAATAGTGGAAACATAAACGTTGGCCGCCCGCGTTCTGCTCCCACACCTTGTCATCACCGTCAACAACCACGTACAGCTCCAGAGGAGGCTGGTGTGTGGTGCGCACACACACACACACACACACGCACACACACACACACACACACACACACACACACACACACACACACACACACACACACACACACACACACACACACACACACACGAGTGATATATAATTTAAGCATACTCATGCATATTTGTGTGGAGGTTGAGAAACTCTCTCACTCACGCACGCACGCACGCGGAGAGTTTTCAAGGGTACCCAAAGAACGTAGATTGGTTCGCAGTAGATTGGTTGCTGATTTACAAAGTTCAGTAGATTTCATACCTTATATGGATCATTCTTTCAGGTGATCGACATAATCGTATACTGTGATGAGCTATTTGTCTAAGGGTTTGTGCGAGGTAATCTACTCATTCACGCACACAGGCTGAGAGGGTTGGATTAACAATGAGTAGCATAATCCCACCGTGAGAGAGAGAGTGTGTGTGTGTGTGCGTGCGTGTGTGTGTGCGTGCGTGTGTGCGTGCGTGCGTGCGTGCGTGCGTGCGTGCGTGCGTGCGTGCACCTGCCCCTGGAACCAACATTGAGAAACAGTGGTATAGTTCACAATAACTGTGACATAAAACACAACAAACCACGCATGTTCTAATATAGGCTGTATTGCACTCAAGAATCATACATTTTAGCCACACGGACACGCGCACACACAAGTGTCAACAAAGTATAACAGATTGAAAAACGTAAGTATCTTAAATTTGTAAAAGAATAACAGTATTTGAGGAATTGAGTATGGGGGGGCGGGGGGACAAAGTTAACCGGGTCAGTCCCAATTGATGTGAGTGACTGGGAACCACTCTGCACCAGGGAGAAGTAAAACGAGGTAAATGTAAGCTTACATGCATGTTGGCCCACACCTCCGTCCAACTCAAACACTCCTCTTGGACGCGCTCTCCTTCCCCTGGATGCATTTTTCCTCTGGGTTGGACTCCGTGGGAAGCAACTCCCTGTGCCTTTGGCAGCAGCGTAGTGTGATACTCGTATATAATATACCCACAGACCACATCATAAATCCATAACCATGACAGCTAATAACAGTCATAATACACTCTATTTGTACAGCACTTATTATTTTTTTATTTTCTTTATAAAAAAAACACAGTTTGCTTTAACGGTCTGGAGAAAAAAAAACTGTCATACATTAGTCAAATGATGTTGGAAACAAGGCCACGTATTGGACACTATAAAATCCTGTGTTCATTTAGTTATTTTTATTTTATTTTATTTAGAAATCCTTTGAGAGTTAACTAATTTAAACCTGGCATCCCTGTTCTGGACATGTCATTATTGTCAAAAAATATTCACAATTGTTCCAAAACTAACGGGCTGTGAGTTTGTAGCTAATTTTACTACTTTTGGAACTATACTCGTATAAAATACAAAATACACCCACAGACTATACCATAAATGCATAACCATGACAGATAACAGCCATAATGAACTCAATTTGTATGGCACTTGTTCTTGTCTGTCTGTCTGTCTGTCTGTCTGAACACTCATTATGTGACCGTGTATACAAGGTAGGAACAGAGAGTCTTAGAATTAATTCAGCAGAGTCAAAGGATGTCTATAAAAGCAGCCTTTAAGAAGCCACTGAGAAGTTTGTTAAGCTGTCTTTATGAATCCCTTCTGGTCTTATCTGATCTTTATCTGTTCCAGTAACTCTGTATAGTTAAGTGTTTCTCAGCCTTTTTCAGTTCAAGGACATTAGGCCACAGACCCCCATTTGATACAATTTGAGTTATTTTATTTGAGTTAAGTTATACCCCTGCTGGCCCCTGGAACCAACAGTGGTATAGTTCACATTCACAATAACTCTGACATACAATAGAACAAACCACACATGTTCTATTATAGGCTACTGTATTGCACTCAAGAATCATACATTTTAGCCACTCATACACACACGCACACACAAGTGCAAGTATAACACATGTATAAAAACGGACATGAAAACGTTTTCATGTCCGTTTTTCAATGTGTTATACTTTGTTGACACTTGCTGTCACTGTTTTTGAATGGTGCAACCACTCCCTTACGGAGCTATGTGTGTCCCTGGGACCCTGGCTGCCTGGGTCCGTCTGAGTCTGGCTCCGTCCGAGCACGGAAATAGTGTTCGGCTGCTATTCACGCACGCACACACACACACACACACACACACACACACACACACACACGGTAACTGTAATTTCTTGACCGTTTTGGACGCGGGGCGGCTCGCCGGAACCGGCCCGGCCCCCTGGGTTCGTTCCTGTGCGTCTGGAAGTTCCGGGGACCCCCACACGGAGTTGCACCACTCAGTTCACACGGGTGTGATTTTGTATTTGTTTTATTATTTTTTTGTAAAATAACGCCCTTGTGACACTGTAGATCAGTGTCACACAAAAGTGGCGAAGTGATGCGTTTTGAGCGTTTTTGAATTTGGATCTCAAAAAGTAACAGTTTTGGACATACTGTATGAGGTTTCCACCCGACAGAGACAACCTCCACTACATCTCAGAGGCAAACATTGCACTTTTTAACTATTTGAAATCTTTAGTTTATAGTCACCTTACAAAAACATGCATTAATCAATTAATTAAGCCTCATACTTTGTACTTTGAAAATAGCACATCTATAAGCTCACAATGTGCAGGACTTTTGACACGTTTTAAAAATCCTTTGGAAAAAAAGCTGAAAGAGAAAGTGACAGACTAATTATCTCTATATTGCAGTATTGTACTTCCCTTCCGACCCCTGAAGCTGTTTCCAAGTCAGTCACACCAATTGTAGCCTGGGGTCCACCTCTATGCTTTCTATGGCATAGGCAGCTACCGGCAGGATCCGCCGGGAGAATCTAGACGCAGCTGCTGGACATGAGACTTAATTAGAGCGTGTAGTGTGTGTGTACGTGTGTGTGTGTGTGCGTCAATTTAACAAAGGTGCAGACGATCAGAAATCAGCAGAGAGTGATCGACGTTTGCGCTACTCTATGACGAATTGAAGTGGACTCGGTCCCAGACTTTTTTTTTGTCCCTGGAAATAAAAACGTCTGGGTTTTCGAGGCTACACCAATTGCAACTGGCCCGCTTCAGTTTGACCCCCAATTTCCAGGAGCACTGTGCTGTAATGTCCCCCCTCCTTCAAGGACATGCCTTTTCTTCTCCTCCCAGCAGAGGAGAGATGGTTCTGGCCAGTGGTAATGGATTCAAGCTGAAAAAGCTGTGTAGCCACTTTCAACGTGGCAACCCTGTATTTGGGGCACCAATCAAACCCTCCAGTAGTGAAACAGACCTGACTTGTAACTGTACTTGGACCACTGTGGATCAGGGCGAAAGTCTTTTGTTCCAGAATAACTTTGGTTCTAGAACTGGTTCTGTTCTAGATTCTTGGAACCTGGTGTTTAGTTAACCACTTTAACCCTATACATATATATACACATGCTATTTGGAATTAGCTGATAAAAAAGATCTTGAACCTTTTGTGTACCATTTTAACAACACAGATCTTGCATGGGGGTCGCTCTTGTATGCGGGAGCGAATCTCAAACCACTGGAACAACCTGGACCAAATGCCAGTAGGTCAACAAAGTAAAGCACTGATGATGTCATCAGTGGTCTATGACATCAGTAGTGTAGAGCATACAGTATCTATGGCTCCATATTTTGACATGGTTGATCAGCCTGAACAAAGCCCTGTTGATTGCCATTATAATAAAATGTACGTTACCGTAAATATTTCAGAAAGATATAAAATAAATGTAAAAACAAATGCAACACAATGTAAAATATGTTTCTAAAGTATATAAAATGTATATACTTTAAAAACAACATTTTACACTTGGAAGTTTAACACATTCCGTACGTTATAGTCCATAATAACAAGCCACGGTCACTGCCGGTGTTTTTAATTTGTGAAAATAGTCCCATGACCTGTTGCCGATCCGAAAAATAATCCACCGTTGCGATGCGGAAGAACAACAAACAGTAATGGCGGATGGATCTCATGTTGAAACCCTGTTCACTTTCATTGAACTACTTTGGGCCGAGAGTAAAAGAGAGAGGAGTTATGTGTGTGAGGAGCTGATCACAGTCACAGATAGAGGGAAAGTGTTATATTTGGCCTATTATTTATGCTATATATTATTGACCGCGTCTGTGTCACAGTCACAGACATTGCGCAGCAGTGCGCACACATGCTAGAGAGAGAGAGAGAGAGAGACAGACAGAGAGAGAGAGTTGCTGCGTGTTAAAAAAAATAAATAGGCTACTCATCTTCTGTTCTGTGTTCTGTTCACCTTATTGCTGAGTGACGCACACAGGGAAAAGCAACAAGGGGTTTAGAAGCGAAACAATCCGTTTAGTTGTGGAGAAAAGGAACTCACAGAGTGATTAGCCTACTAATGAGTGACAGGTGCTGCCACTTTTGGAGCGTGTCTGAGGATGTCTGTTGGAGAGAGTGTGAGACAGACTCCACGGTGCTTGTACAGCGCAGTAGGGAAATTATACATTCTCATCAGATCAGACATGATATCTTGCTAAAGTGTAGGCTATTATAGGCTATAGCTATAAGCTCTGTATCTGGCTAATTGCGGGAGGATGCGGGATTCGCGGGGGCACGCTGGTTTTATCTGTCGTGAGTGACTGTGTAAAAAATCGCCCCGGCCCCCAGGAGGTCCGGGCCGGGGCGAGATCACCCCCCCCCCGGTAGCTCCGCCCCTGGTACTGTATGTTGTAAGCGGAAGGATGCAGTATACGTATACAGGCTGTTTGTCTGCTGTTGCTAGTTAGTTGTGACAGCGTACAGTGTAAAGTATGTGACTCCTGGTCACTTTATTTCTTTCTGCCTTACTTACTTATACTCAAATCTTATCTTGTCTCTCTCAACCTGCTCCACAGGTACACAAGCCATGCTCAGCTTCTTCTCAGCCCTGAGTCCATTCTCCTGTGACATGCTGTGAATGCTGGATCCTAGAGCCTTCCCTAAATCCCTGCACTACACCAGAATGCTATGTGCAGTACTAAATATCCAAGGCTGAGTGAAGAAGATGGCGGCCGTGCAGGAGAATGCAGGTATTTTGCTGTGGTGTGGTGTGGTGCTGTGCTGTGCTGTGCTGTGCTGTGCTGTGCTGCTGTGTTTGCAGAGGATTGTTGTACGTTGTTGTGATAGGGTGCTTGGTTCATGACAATCTTTCTTTCTTTCTTTCTTTCTTTCTTTCTTTCTTTCTTTCTTTGGGTGTCCCATTTGGTCCAGGGAAAAACAGGGGAATAGCACTCATTTTCAACGTTTTAATTAATTAATATACCTTAGAGTTGTTGTGTTGTGCCTAGAACTGGAGGTCTGAAACATTATGAATAACATCTCAGTGACATCACAAAGATGTACTTCATAATGTTACTGATCACTTTCCAGACAAGGAAGAAAGAAAACACTAATCTTAATCCATGGAATGGTGCATGGACCCACCTGACACAATAGTGGTGGTCCCCAGGTTACTCTTAGGATCCCTGGGTCAAAGTCAGTTGAAAACCCATGTCATAGATGACTGATGATGTCACAGGATCCACATCAGACTTCCCATGTGGATCCCGAGATCAACATGATTCCATTTCTTTTCATTAATCTTCTTCCATAAAGGCATTTTTTTTAGTGCCGTCCCGTCAAGTATTACCTAACTGTGAAACTCCACTTTTAAATCAGCAGTATGTATATATTTTTTTCTGTTCTTGAATCGCTCCATCTGGTGAGAATTGTTTGCAACTTAAGAGTTCTCTCTCCCTTTGCAAAGGCCAGACACAGACAATCAGCATGCACAGTGTCATAGAAACCTGCTGTGTTCTCACAGCCCATACGGGGAGAGAGAGAGAAAGAGGGAGAGAGAGAGAGGAGAGACTAGAGGAGAAAGAAGAGAGGGAAGATGGAGAAGATAGGAAAGAGAAATAATTGAGAGAGAGAGGGGGAGTGAGAGAGAGAGAATGTCAGGACAATTGGTTTGTGACATTTTGGCATATGGGCTCAACCTCGCTCCACTCTGGGACCAGGTCCCGTGCAGCAGCATGGTCACGGAGCGATGTCATCACCATTACAGTCTGGGACCAGGTCCCGTGCAGCAGCATGGTCACGGAGCGATGTCATCACCATTACAGTCTGGGACCAGGTCCCGTGCAGCAGCATGGTCACGGAGCGATGTCATCACCATTACAGTCTGGGACCAGGTCCCGTGCAGCAGCATGGTCACGGAGCGATGTCATCACCATTACAGTCTGGGACCAGGTCCCGTGCAGCAGCATGGTCACGGAGCGATGTCATCACCATTACAGTCTGGGACCAGGTCCCGTGCAGCAGCATGGTCACGGAGCGATGTCATCACCATTACAGTCTGGGACCAGGTCCCGTGCAGCAGCATGGTCACGGAGCGATGTCATCACCATTACAGCGGGAAATGCCTGGACACAAAGCATGTTGGGAGACGGGAAAGAAAGGAGGCTTATCACTTTGATGCCTGGCGCGGCGCAGGTCTTTATGCGGGCATCAGAGAGACGCGCTTTTACAATGCATCAAGATGTGTATCTAACGCTGCTAAAGTACTGTATAATGCACAGAGTTCAAACTGCACTCATACACACTTGAGCCCACGCGGGCAACATTTTTAGATATCTTTGCTGTCAGGCAGAAACCTCATATCACCATATTTTAGCTGTTTGATTTTTTTTGAGCAGTACACGCCATTCCAATGACTGGCCGCGTGTGTCCCTATGTATGTTTTCAGTATGAACAGCTGCAAGGACCTAAAGTGGCACTGTTGTTGGCTTCCTTCTTTCTCAAAAGACAATGGAGTATGCACCAGGGATTAGTCTGTGGCTGAACAGTCCGATGCTTGAGTGGCAGTCTCTGTTGCAGTTTCTGCAGATGTGCGCCTGCCTCTGTGGGCGCTGATGCTGCCTTTTGCCGTCTGTGCTCTTTATTCTTTTTTTAAATATATGTTTATTGGTAGCAGGTTTCAACAATTTAAGTTTAGTTTGAACATACCATTTTTTCCCTCACCCCATCCCTCCCCCCACAGTTATCGTCATCATTAAAACAATATAAAAAAAATCGTCTGTGCTCTTTCCTCTGCTCCCAGAGGTCATCTCTCCTTTTCTTGCTCCTCTGGATATCTGCGTTGACGGCAATCCTACATTTGCTGCGGTCCACAGCGAGAGCTTCCCAGCCTGCTGGGTCGATGTTGCCCGCCTTCAGATCTCGCTTGCAGACATCCTTGTGGCGAAGATGAGGCCTTCCTTTGGCTCTGGTGCCAGTGGCAAGCTCCCCATGCAGCATGTGTTTTGGGATTCTGCCGCCCTGCATGCGGCTGACATGGCCAAGCCAGCGTAGACGCCTTTGAGTGAGCAGATCAAACATGTTTGGTGGTCCCGCCTGTGCCAGAATGTTCCTGTTGGAGATACGGTCCTACCAGGTGATGCCCAGAATCCTTCTAAGACAGTGTAGAGGGAAGGCATTGAGTCTATGTTCTTGGTGGGAGTAAAGGGTCCATATGCTCCGCTGCCATAAAGCAGCGTACTGAGCACACAGGCTTGGTACACCTTCATCTTGGTGTCGATGGTCAGCATGGAGTTGTCCCAGACCCTCTTTGCCAGGCAAGCCATTGATGTTGCTGCCCTCCCTGTCAACCCTTGTGTTCAGCTCAGCATCCAGGGAGAGGTTGCTGGAGTTAAAAAAAACTATCGACAGAGGCGATATACAACCTCACAACGTGGTGTAAAGCGACGTATACGTATATATACTGTATGTATATCTGCTATTTAATAAAAAAGTGGTTAAATCAGGATGTAGACATGCATCCAGAGATAAATGTTTCAGAGGCATTGCACTCTAAAGCTTATTATGGAACACATTACTCCCCCACTCAGTCAGGACTCCCTATTTTCCACCGCTGTCTTCAGACTCCACCTCACCCCCCCAGCACTCCTCATTCCTGAAGGAATATACTCCCCGTTGCAGTCATCCCAATGTTCCGCCATAATCTGAAGGCTCACCTCTTCTAGCCTGAAAGAGCCCTATGCTTTTCTGGGCATAGGTTCCCAAACTGGAGCTGAATTATGTTGGGGGGTCCCCAAATGATTAGCTTAATGTGCAACATTGTCTTCTCCCTCAACAGTAAACAAACCATTGCCAACATACAGTTTAAGTGTATATAGGGTATCAGCACATTTCTCATTTCTAAAGTTACAATTTAATAACTTTAATTTATTAAATTGTTCAAATTGTCAAATATTACTTAAGAAAGAGACACACATTGTGAAAATAGATGATCTACAAGCTCACAACGCCTCGCAGTGCGAGTTGTGAGCTTGTAGTTCGGCGATTTTCATAATATTCATCCGTGGAACCGAGTCAAACTAAAAGTGCTTGTCAGGGTGGAGCGTCCCCAGTTCAAATGTCATTATATTGGGGGGGGGGGGGGGGGGGTTGTGGAGTGGGAACCCTTGACCTAGCACTCCTCATCATTCCCGTGGAATAAACTCCCCATTGCAGTCATAATACAGACTCTTTCACAATGTTCGTCCTTCGTAATCTGAAGACTCACCTCTTCAGACTCCACCTGACCCACGAGTGCATCTGTAGCCCTTGTTGCTGACAGCTTTTCTTTTGATTTAATCTAGCAATTGACAAAGAACATGGCTACTATGCAGACATATCTTAAAGAACATGGCTACTATGCAGACATATCTTAAAGAACATGGCTACTATGCAGACATATCTTAAAGAACATGGCTACTATGCAGACATATCTTAAAGAACAAGGCTACTATGCAGACATATCTTAAAGAACATGGCTACTATGCAGACATATCTTGTTTGTTCTCATGTGTTTTTCTATTCTCTTTTTTTCCGACTTCAGATGTACAGCATGTGATTTAGATACAGTAGCATGTTGTTTTAGTATTCTATTACATTGTTCTTTCTGCACTCTCTGTGACCATTTACCTTGTTGTTTACTGACTATAGCTCAGTCTTACTCTGCTTATTCCAATCTTGCACTTGTAACTAAATGCCTACATTGTGAATTGTATCACTTCTTATCGCCTTTTTGACACACTAGTTACATTATGCAGATATATGTTGGTTAATTGCTCACATACCGGTATATTATGCTATTTAGATGTTTTATAGCGTGTCTTTCCGTGGCTAATAACTTGCAAACCACAGGGGCGGCCTGGGGGACTCAGGGGACTCACTGCTGGTAGGCCAGCTTACCACAACAAATTGTTTCATATCATAATTATGGTAAATTTTATTTGTGGGAATATTTTTTCACATATCTTGAATTCATATCAGTTTTGACTAGGGCAGTAGTTCTCAAACTCAAACTGTTTAGTGTCAACGTCCCCCAAATTGCTATGTATTTGGCCGCGGACCCCCATCTGAAAATGGGACCCCCAGAAGAGAAGATAGCACTTTGAAAACCAATGGACTAGAGTTTATGACATCTATTCTGATCTTGTACTTTGTAAGACACTGGATAAGAATCTGCTAAACACAAAAGGTGTAATTGTAATGTACGTACAGTACACTCCCATCACACAGTCTGTGTTTGTGTTGGCAAGAAGGTGTAAACCTTTTACATTTAGCCACTTAAGCCCTAGATATTTAGTCAAACAACGAATAGCAAAATTCTTCATTTTTGGAAGCGTTTCACCGATAACAACCGTTCCTGTTAAGACACTATATCATTTAGGTCTGTCAGCGCTGACAGACCTAAATGATGCATAACATTCATTTCAAGGCAAATATAAGGAAGGGACTGAAGCAGATCAGACGACGTTGAAAGCTCTTTTATCAAAGGTGCAAAGAGCAAAAAGCTAACTTCAATACATCTTCATCAGAGTCATCCGAGGCCAACATTTTTTATTATGTTTTCAAAGATGGTAAACCGGAGCCTGACATTCCAGGATGTCAGGACTATAACAGAGCAGTTTTTTATCTCTCTGCGTGGAGGTGGAAAGTTTATGAGCAGCATCTACGCGGCCAGATGTTCTTACTGGGGTGTGGAGACACTGCTACCGAGCACTGCAATAGAGTAGCAAAGTCCTGGTGTAACTCGTTCATCCCCTGCATGGGTTGCGGAGGTTTTTTCTCCATGGAGAATAACACAGGGTCCTCTTAAAACCACCTCATATAAAAAACATTTTTAAAAACTGTCTCTGCAATATTGTCATCGTTTGTCAGTCAGTCACTCATATAACGTTTCTGTCTACATTTTTAATAATTCGGCAGTGGTAATTAACATCAGTTGATGCTTCATTTCCATTTGAGTCAAACCGCCTCGATCATTTGTTTATTTTTGGAACACAGTTCTTATTTGACGCAATATAAAAAAAGTGTATGGGAATTCAGAATGGGGAAAAGAAACGTAACCCAGGTAGGATGAGTCAATGACGTCAGACTTGTGGTCTGGTGCTCTATGGTTGGAATAGATCTTGTGTTTCTCTAAGAATGACCTGACGGGGTCTTTTTCCCTCGTCGCCCGAGCTTTTGTATTTCTCGACTTTGGACAGGTCGGTGAACTCCCCTTCCTCAGTGCCGCCGCGCTCGCTCACGTGTGTCCCGCGGTTATCCTGCGACATCACATTCTGTGATGTATGACTCCAATCTTGGGATAAAACCAGGCTAAACATGTTCATGTTTTTCACTGCCGTGTGCTACAATAAACATCAACGTCCCTATACTGGGCATGCCATAAGTATATGTAAACATTCTGCAAAACAAATAGGAGAACATCAGCCAGAAATACCTGATCTACAAGCTCACAACGCAATGTGTTGTGACGAGCTATAGTTGACAAAGAGTCTTGGTGTCGAGGAAACAGGAGGGGACCAAGCATAGGCCCCTGGGGGGAAGCATATAGGGTTTAAGTGGGTTTGAATTGCCTTTGTGTGAGAAACATACTATAGAAATGAAACCATGACCATGGTGACCCGGCCCTGGCTGGCTGTCTGTCGGCATACCGACCCCTCAGTAGACGTTCCAGGCAGCTGACAACGAGATCAGATGCAGCCAAGTCAGTCGTCATGTAACAATGTACAAATGAGATCGCTGTGCCGCGGCAAGACGCAACACGCATAGCCCGGACATGCAGGAGATAACCGAGGGGATGGGAGGGGGTCTCATTGTACTGTATATACCTACCTGTAGGACACTAACTACAGATAGGGGGGAATGATGAAAGTGCACACACACAGAGACAGATCTTAACGATGTGTGATCACTCAGACTGCACAGTACTGTACAGTAATCAGATTGACAGTGCGTGGCTGGGAGGGAGACTATAGCTGCCTCCTGGGGTTCCGGTGCATGTCGGAGCAGGATGGGACACCACTGAAGCTGTCAGTCGGATGAATTTGGGGGTGTGGGTGGGGTGGGGTGGAGTGGAGTGGCGGCATGGACCACTGTTCTACTGTAGTGGAAACGTGTGGGGATCAGGTCGGGAGGAAGGCTTCTGTAGTGCAGTGGTTCTCAACCTGTAGGTTAAAGTTTTGGGGGGGTCCCCAGTTCAAATATGATTGCTTTGGGGGATCCCCTGTCCAAATATGATTGCTTTGGGAGGTCCTGAGTTCAAGTATGATTGATTTGGGGGGGTCCCCAGTTAAAATATGATTGCTTTGGGGGGGGTCCCCAGTTAAAATATGATTGCTTTGGGGGGTCCCCAGTTAAAATATGATTGCTTTGGGGGTCGCTGCCTGAAAAGGTTGAGAACCACTGCTCTAGCTAGTAAAAACTTGTGGAGATCAGGTCGGTGTTCCTGGAAACAGACTGAGTGATTTATACTTAGACTTTGCTCTCTGGTGTCGTTTCCCCAAAATAGGCAAACTAACAACCTCACATCACATCACAGGGTGATTAAGAGCTTGTAGATCGCCTATTTCCGTTGTACGAGACGGCATGCATAACTCAGGTGTGTGTGTGTGTGTGTGTGTGTGTGTGTGTGTGTGTGTGTGTGTGTGTGTGTGTGTGTGTGTGTGTGTGTGTGTGTGCGTGCGTGCGTGCGTGCGTGCGTGCGTGCGTGCGTGCGTGCGTGCGTGCGTGCGTGCGTGCGTGCGTGCGTGCGTGCGTGCGTGCGTGCGTGCGTGCGTGCGCCAGCCAGCCAGCCAGCCAGCCAGCCAGCCAGCCAGCCAGCCAGCCAGCCAGCCAGCCAGCCAGCCAGCCAGCCAGCCAGCCAGCCAGCCAGCCAGCCAGCCAGCCAGCCAGCCAGCCAGCCAGCCAGCCAGCCAGCCAGCCAGCCAGCCAGCCAGCCAGCCAGCCAGCCAGCCAGCCAGCCAGCCAGCCAGCCAGCCAGCCAGCCAGCCAGCCAGCCAGCCAGCCAGCCAGCCAGCCAGCCAGCCAGCCAGCCAGCCAGCCAGCCAGCCAGCCAGCCAGCCAGCCAGCCAGCCAGCCAGCCAGCCAGCCAGCCAGCCAGCCAGCCAGCCAGCCAGCCAGCCAGCCAGCCAGCCAGCCAGCCAGCCAGCCAGCCAGCCAGCCAGCCAGCCAGCCAGCCAGCCAGCCAGCCAGCCAGCCAGCCAGCCAGCCAGCCAGCCAGCCAGCCAGCCAGCCAGCCAGCCAGCCAGCCAGCCAGCCAGCCAGCCAGCCAGCCAGCCAGCCAGCCAGCCAGCCAGCCAGCCAGCCAGCCAGCCAGCCAGCCAGCCAGCCAGCCAGCCAGCCAGCCAGCCAGCCAGCCAGCCAGCCAGCCAGCCAGCCAGCCAGCCAGCCAGCCAGCCAGCCAGCCAGCCAGCCAGCCAGCCAGCCAGCCAGCCAGCCAGCCAGCCAGCCAGCCAGCCAGCCAGCCAGCCAGCCAGCCAGCCAGCCAGCCAGCCAGCCAGCCAGCCAGCCAGCCAGCCAGCCAGCCAGCCAGCCAGCCAGCCAGCCAGCCAGCCAGCCAGCCAGCCAGCCAGCCAGCCAGCCAGCCAGCCAATGAGCATAGCTGAGGAGCATGCGAGTGCACATAAATGCGTCATCGGAACTCATGTCCTGTAATGATAAACCTGTCATGTTCTGAGATGAACGTGTTCTTCCTTGCGGGGAAAATAGACTGAATGATTGAAAAGAAAGATTACAGAATAAGACCTTGACCTGCACCCTGAATACATGACAGACAGGAGGGGGAATGCACAGGTTTAACAAGGGTTTCTTTCTTTCTATACTGTACATGAACTTTGATTTATTTTCACATTAAAGGAGCATTCAGTGATTTGGGTGATTTGGAAAACCACCCAGTCCGCCCCGGTAACAAAAGGTGCACATGCACGCTCTACAGTGGGGGGAAGTGCAACAGGCCAACAGCATGTGCACCAAGGCCCGCCCCCACTCGATCATGATTGGAGGAAGGCCCCTCTCATCCTGATTGGATGAAGGTTTTGCCACCCGCCACCAAAACTGAAACTAGGGTTTTTTGACCCCAGGGGCTCACTGGGGACAGGGAGGAACTCCTTATATGGTCAGCACACTCTATAGTAGGGAGGATTATCCAGAAAAAAAGAAAAAATAAGTGATATTTGAATTAAGTCAAATCACTGAATATACCTTTAAAGGAATCGTTCTTTCTGGTGATACATGACTATAAAACATTTGATTCTCTGGAGATATTTTTTTTTTAAACCGTAAAACAAAGGGTATTTATGAACACGGCTACTCCCCAGAACGGAGATCTCTGTGTTTTCAATTAATCCCGTTGTCTGCTCCGGAGATTCGTCACAAGGCGGAGATTTAATTGTTTGATAACGGCGAGTGATACACTAGAGTCTGGGCGCGTCTGTTTCGAAACCACTTCCGGTTGGTGCGTCATCAAAAGTGTTCCCCCTCCATTATAGCGGACGGGAGGAAAAATCTTCTAACGCTAATATCTCTGAATCTAAATCACTGATTTAGATTCTAATCAAAAATGGTGTTTTTGACGGCCCATCGCGGTCCCGTCGCTAGTCACGGTAGTCAACAAAATGGCAACTTTGTCACCATGAAATGGGCTCTGAAGCTGCAAGTAACTGGGCACACCGATGTGCAGTTCAGGTGTAAATTATAGTATATCATATAATGAAATTATTATTATTATTATTTTAACAGCTGCTGATATGCCATAATAGGAATGATTACTATCCATCCACTACTTTGTGGCTCAGGAGGTCTGTGGGTGGAAGTGTCCTTGGACAAGACGCTGAACCCTTCATTGCCTCCAATGAGTCGGTCGGTGCGAGCCTGCCACCATTGGTGTGTGAATGTGGGAAGTGAGAACGCTGCGCCGGCGTCGACTTCACCTCCCAACGTATGAATGAATGAGCCATTGTAAAGCGCTTTGAGCCCCTGGAAAAGCACTATGAAATACAATTCATTCATCATCATCCAAATGTAGAGCTTTAACCATTTTCACAAAAACCTGTTGTTTCAACTAAATATCATGTAAACTACTTAACCCATTAAGACTTGAGGGCGATAAAATGCCTTCTAAATCTGAAAAATGTTTGTCAGGGTGGAAACCTCATATCTCTAAAACTGTTCACACTTTTCAGCATTCACATTCAAAAATATCAGATCTACCAGCTCAAAACGCTTCGTGACGCATTTTCAGCGTGTGGATCTGCTACTATTAATGCTTTTGTGTGACGCTGTAGAATGATCGAGTAGGATGTATACGTACAGTATACGGAAAAACACAGCGAGTTTAGAATATGGAGATAAGAGCTTTCAGCCTGACTGCAACAATATATTATAGATCAAATCTAAAATGACACAGATACTTTCCGGTTTTCATGGATTAAACTAGCTGACACGATACCTTTTTTATAGAATTACACTTACTGTAAGCACTTAGTGTAAGCCAGACATGGCCCTAGGGGTCAATCGCGGCACGAGATTAGATTTTTGAGATGTATGGCCCAAGGCTTCCTTCCTGAAATCCATTATTTATGTCTCGTCTCAGCCAGTATAGACATGTGAAATTCATACATTGACCTGGTAAGCTACGCTATTTCTCAGTAATGTAATGTTAGACTACTACAGTAACTGCTTTTTTCCTCGCATTTTCTCCTTCTCAAAATGTAGAAGAAAGGCTATTTGTATTTTATTTACATTTTTTGTGAAGACATGGCATGGCGTAACACACCTGGTTACATTTGGCTACACTGCCATTCGAGCAAAAGACAATATGTATTTCACTGTATAACAGCAATGCCGTGCAGTGCACACCATAATTGATATTGCACTGTAGTTCAATAACATTGTTGTAATGCGATGCAACTTTGTTATGGTTCAATTTTATAGCATCACAGGAGAAGCAGTCGGCCCTGGTCTTATATACTGCATCTTCAAATATGGCCATGAGGAACAATTGTGGTAACATTACATCTTGCATTGTTATGTTGAGATAGCATGTTGTTTAGACAGACGCTAGGCTCATTGTTTACCTTGCAAGTTTCTCTGAGGCACTACATTGTTCTCTATGCACTCCATGTGATTATTCATCTCGTTTATTGACTGGAGTTCATTCCTACTCTGCTTATTCCCATCTGGCACTTGTAAGGTCCCCCTGGATGTAGAGCGCGTCTAAATTGCTAAATCCCTAAATTGTGATTGTAAACTGTGTGTTGGGTGGAGGCATGGAGCTTTTTTTATTTTATTTTTCTCATCACGGTTTCCCAGGGATATTTACTCCCCGAGGCAGCAGAGTGACATTCGCCAGGGTCTGATTTGTTGGGAGAAACACAGCCCCTACATCATACAGTGGAACACATGGCCTCTCGTAGCGCACACACACACACACACACACACACGCACGCACGCACGCACGCACGCACGCGCACGCACGCACGCACACACACACACACACACACACGCATGCATACAGCGCGCACGCACATTGCCAACGGCCATCTGGGCAAGGCAAACATGTCAATTACATACAGTTCAGTTCTCGTCCAGTGAATTGGTGCCCCGGTTTAGGAAATATAAGCATCATTAAAACGCTTTGAGTGCAGTGATATATTATCAGCTCGCGAGAGGAGTGATGGATTTCCTTGTGCATATATTGCAGCGCGCCTCCGGCGGCATGAAAAGCCGTCTCCTGCAGTGTCCGCTTGAAGTGCATAAAAATATGATGCCGATTGTGTAAAATTGGTTCTCGGGAGATGAATGGCATGTCAGCCCTGGTTCTCTACCAGCATGTACTTAACCGGCGGAGCCCGCGTCCTCTGATGTATAGGCTCAATTATCCCACGACGGTCCGACTGTTTAGAACAAATATTTCACCGACCCGTGATGTCAGAAGCAAGTATATCTGCGTAAACCCCATGTTTCTTGTGAAGTGGTCTGGGAAATGTCCACCTTATAGCGCTCTCGTTCCTGTGAGAGAGCCCCGGGTCCTTGTTCGTTCGTGGGACATTTCGCCGAGGCGATGTCGTCTGAATGATGTCATGGCGTGATCAAAGCAGCCGTAGTGATTTTTTTTTGGGGGGGGGGGCCCTTGTGCTGAATGTCACTGATAAACATTAAGGATGGTTCAAACTGCAATCTGGGACTTAACCACTTTAACCCCGTAGCGTTCCTATTCTGGGGGTCAAACATTCAGCACAAAAATGCTTACAGGGCACTACGATGCATTAAAGTAAGTAAATAAGTAAACATGTACATCTGCTATTTCTGACAAATGAGATTTGGTGTAGTGGAAAAAGGCCCCAAAAGGCCCCTAGTATAGAACAACTAAATATAGGCCTATATGGAGTGTCCAAACATTATTTCAAAGGGGCCTGTTGTGGAATTCTATATCAATTAATAATTGCAAGGCTAATGGAGTCGGAGACGTTATAAGACAGAAGTTTAATACATGAGCTCATGGGAGAAGTGGCTTAACCCATTCAAACTGGATAAGCAACGGCTACATTTTAGATAGCTAAAAAGCATTATTGTATACTTTGGCTATTCAAAAATAGCAGATCTACAAGCTCACATGGCATCACTTTGTGCCACGTAGATCTGCTATTTTTGAAAGGTCTTGAAAATGTGTTCAAATCTTTGCACATATATATTTTTTTTTAACATTTTTAACTCAAATCTTTGCGTCTGGAGGTCCCTGGAACTAAACGTTTTGAGTCCACAGTCAAATACATCAAATTTTAGCAAGGTTATTCAGAAAACTGTTAGGATAGAAGACTTTTGTAGAATCGGCCTCAGGTCTTAATGGCTTAACCCATTTTGGGCGGGAACCCCTTTTGGTGTTTTAAACATTATGTTATAATTTAGCTATTGAATTTTTTTTTTTTTTTTGAAAAATCGTGAAAATATTTATTTCAGAAAACTGGAGGAATTAGAAGATTTTTTTTTAAATTAACAGGCCTAAATGGCTTAAACATTCAAGGTGGTGCACTGGTGGTCCAGGGCAGTAGTTCTCTGAGGAAAGCAGGGAGACAGAGCCTAGTTATATACAAAGATAAGAGAGGGTCTTGCTTGTGTCACAGCACCAGGCTGTACCCACATACCAGGCAATAAGCCAAATGGTGATCAACAATCACATTCTCGCCCCTGGACCCCCCCCTGCCAAAGTGACCACTTAAGCCCTATTTTAAATTATAGCCATGTTCACAGCCAGTTTTTGGTGATTAATTAGCTCATTATGACACCTGCAATGTTTATGACTTTTATAGCTTGGCATACAGCAGAAATGGGATCAGTGCATGAAAACCATATAGAAACAACATGTGAAATACTGAACTGACCACTGTTTTCCAGGGGGATCTTTTTCCATTTTCGGTCCAGGCTTTTAACACTCTGACCTGCCAAGACGGAGAACACCGTCCCATTAAATAATTAACACTCTGACCTGCCAAGACGGAGAACACCGTCCCATTAAATAATTAACACTCTGACCTGCCAAGACGGAGAACACCGTCCCATTAAATAAGTACGTCCAGGGCGGAGATTAATCAAAAGACGGAACATTACCCGTTTGATAACAGAGCACACCAATCTACAGTATGTTTAAACATGACGTCATGGGCCGCTATGCTCCATAACAGCCAGCCCAAAGCTTATATTGATAACGGGTACTCAATAAGCTTGTTACCGGATTGTTTCGGGTATCGGTTATCGAGCTCCATCCCTACTCATACTGTATATTAGTATCAGTATTAGTAACAGTATCATATCGTTGCTGTCTGGGAGAAACCACCTACACCTACTTACAATTCAATGCTATTGAACACCCTTTACGTCTGTGTGTTGGTTAAAACAATATTGAACCAATGAAAACTATTAAAAAGTGCTTCGGACAAAACCTCTTAACTCCATTGGATCCTCAAACTGTCTGCTAAAGCAACTCCACCACCTCTCTCCCTCTCATGCAAGTAATTGACAATATATAAAGTCGCAATACCAACCTTGATGAGGCAGTATTGCTTTGTTTATACAAGGTTTTCTTAATTTCCTGAAAAATGTATACGTTGCATTTTTCTTCAAGAGGAAAAAGAGGAAAACAAAATGAAAGAAAATGCTTGCCTATAATGTGTAGGGTGACCAGACGTCCCAGTTTGGCCGGGATTGTCCTGGTTTCAAGCTGGGTGTCCCGACTCGGGATCGGTACCCACACCTGTCTAGTCCGACAAACAAAACACTAATGTGTCCCGGTTTTCAACATACCAAAATTTGGTATGTTGAAAAATTTGAATTCTGGCAAAAAACGGGACAATTTAATTGTTTTGTTTTTTGCCAGAATTCAAATAATAAGTTGTTTTCAGTGGTTGCATTAACGTTTATCATGTTCTGTTCATGTAAACATGAACCAGAAAACATGAACAAATGCACTGTTTCTGAATTCAACGCAGAGGCTGATGTTTGTCAATCAGTCGTAATTGCCTGTATGTATGCAACACCTGTATCGTGCGACGTGTATACATGTGCACGACAAACATGCACATGTATTTAACCCTTAGACAGATTACTACTGGAAAACACGTGGAGTTTTGCATTAGTCTTTTCTGCCCTGTACGTGATTTTCCGTAGTTCTCTTTTTTTATTAATACCAATATATTAATTCGGTCCGCACCTCTGTATATAGTATTGAGCATAAATATCAACTACATTTCCCAGAATTCCCGTGTCACGTGACACACGTGTATGCTTTCCTATTGGAAACTGACGCCCAGCCCCCAGTGAACAGGGGGGTTGGTTGACTCCTCCGAGGTGGACACTGGAGGAAGAGTTTTTCAGCCAGGTTTGCAGTCGCCGCAAAAAAAACAATCTGAAAAATGATCCATCCGTGTCCAGTGGCATTCTCCAGTCCCAGACCGTTGGCCGGGCTGCAACATCCACCCTCGCGGATTACACGTGTGCAATGTTTTTTCTTCTCCCCACCGGAGTTACCACCAAGGCTGATGCCTTCGCTAAAAGGTAATTTTATTGTATTCGAAAATGCCCTAATATGACATGTCTAGTAAGACGATCCCTATATTTGGCCCGAGCCGACCTAGTGCTGATATCAGATAGATGTGGTAGAACCATATATGGATAGATCTAACTGGTTTAGTCATCGTGACATGCATAGTCGGAGAATATATAACAAGGGTCGGTACTATAGGTGATCGACGTAGCTAACAAAAACATCTGATCAAATGAATGTATTGTACTGTGTCTTTGTGGGCCGAATCGTGGCATCGTGGCATACAAATAGATGTTTGTATAATTAGTATCACGATAAAATAATATGGCGACGTTAGAATGACACCACCAATGAGTGATCGCGTGTAATGTAGCTGCCCAGCGTATATCCAGCACCATCACGTCACCACATTCCACTGGCTGTTGGCTAGTAGTAGTTGCTAACAAACACTGCACAAATGGTACTGGCTATTGGCCGGGCCACAAGCCCGGGCAATAGCCAGTACCAATGTTGCTGGATGATTGCGACGCAATGGTGCTGGATATACCCTGGGCAGCTAGCTACATTACCACCGATCACTCATTGGTGTTTCATTCTAACGTTGCCATATTATTTTATCGTGATACTACTTATACAAGCATCTATTTGTATTTGTCATGCCACGACTCGGCCCACAAAGACACAATAAAATAAAATCATTGATCGCCAGCAGCCGGGTAAAACGCCATGTAATAGTAGCGTGCACTGACTACAGCTAAAATGTTTATTTATTTTTATATATTTAGAACTGGCATCAGATGAGGAGGAGGAGGAGGAGGATGAAGAGTCAAGACTGCGATGGCGTTCTCCGACACTGAACCGGATTCATTCATTCATTCATTTCAGGGGGGGCAGTTTTTGGGTGTTTTTTTTATTTAGCCTACTCACACATAACCTGACTCCGCCAGATGGGGCAGCAGAGAGTACACTGGGTTCCCCCCTCCTGCTCCCATCTGGGAACTCTCAGGCAGACTTGATGCCCGGCCACAAAACGGCCTGGCCAATCAGCAGCAGCTAGAAGCGAAGTTGCTCACAAAACGGCCTGGCCAATCAGCAGCAGCTAGTAGAAGCTAGAAGCTGCTGCTAGAAGTTGCTAGAAGCTGCTGCTGATTGGCCAGGCCGTTTTGTGGCCGGGCATCAAGTCTGCCTGAGAGTTCCCAGATGGGAGCAGGAGGGGGGAACACAGTGTACACTCTGCTGCCCCATATGGCGGAGTCAGGTTAACTCACACACACACACCGTCAAGGACTGGGTTTGGGGACATTTGGGAGGAGTAGCTCTGATCCATAGCTCTAAATGCGCATTTAGAGCTATGGATCAGAGCTAGGGGAGGAGTAACTGTTTTGTATGTAGGCCTATTTATTTTCTGTAATATTTATCATTTTATTATGTTAGTAGTCGTAAAAAATAAAAGACGCTTTTACAATGAGTTAGACCTGTCATGACTATTTTGTTCACTATTGTGAGGTTTATTGTATATGACTAAGCAAGTTTCAACTGTGATTTACTCTGTAACGGTAGATGGTAATAACTCAATTTCTTTTTTATAATACAGTATACATTCAAGTCTATATTTTGATACATATCATGGGCACCAAGTCATATCAAAACAATGTCCTTGGATGTGTTTTTTATCAAAACTGTGTTTCTTCATAACAGGTTTTTGAGATACATGCATGAATAGACAAGGTACTGGTAAGACTATGTAAACATGGTATATATCAAAATGTGCGTTAGAATGTCTAATTTTACCCCAAAAAAGAATTGAGTTTATATGATGTTCCAATTTCAGAGCTATGGGGACTTTTAGCTGGATAGGTCAGATTGATCATGACTGACCATGCTATTTATAGATGGCAAAATATCTACAGTGGTACATGTGAGAAACTTTTTATTTTATTTTAATTGAACTAGACAACTCACCCTTTAAAATGAGATATTGCATGGCTATGTATGCCCAGCAGAAAAAAAGTTATTTAGAAAATAAAACTTCAACCGGGCATAACTTTTTTTGGTTGTCCTAGAAACAGAAACAGTGTAAATGCAGGCTCTTTTAAATGGCTTCCAACACAAGAACTAAACATTTTATCAACTCAGTTCATTTTTTTCCTGTAAGCAGACAAGTCAAGCTTTCTCTGAAGGTCTTTCGTTGTCACACATTCACAACAGAGAATTTTCAATAAATCATTCAAAAACGCCATTCTGGCCATAGAGAAGTCTACCTACTATATAGAAATCCTTGAAACGCTCAAAGAGTTAAGGGTCTCGGTTTGAGGGGCTGAATATTTGGTCACCCTAGCATAAATGCCAGGCTGAGAGTGACTAATGAATGTATGGTAGCAGACAAGAAAACGTGTGTCTATGACACATGTGACACGGATGGATGGGCGCGGAGAAAACATGCATAAAACAACAGAATTGCAAGGTTAACCACTTCAACCCTGTGTGGTTGACTACAGTCCCTCGGGGCTCTTGTGAATTTTCTGTTTGCTGTCATTAAAACAGCAGATCGACAAGCTCACAAGTTGTGAGCTTGTAGATCTGCTATTTTAATGTGTGAGCTTTCCCCCACTATGGCAGTGGGGGAAGTGGATGGAACCATTTTCTGGTTCCATCGATCCAGACCCCATTCATTTTGTTTTCCCATGCAATTCCGAAAATATTAAATATATTTAACCCTAGAATCAAGCCATCCAGGATCCTGGTGAATTATGACCAGAAAACATTTTGATTCTGTGAAGAAAAAAATAAATACAAAATAAACTAGATTTAATTAATACCCTTATGTATTGTGGATTTCTATTTCTTTTTTGTCTCCACCTGGCTGAAGGCATGGGGAGAGAGTATGTTTTGCACTCCATCCGTCCGTGTGTATGTCCGTCCGTCCGTCCGTTACCAGCTAATCTACGGCACCATTAACCCGGTCGATGCCAAACTTTGCGCACACACTCTAGATGCCAACAATGAACCTCTGCCCCAAATTTTCCAGAACAGCCTGTAATAGCGCCACCAGGAGGTGCGTTTTTGTTATTACTCCGCAAATCGTTACACAGTATCTCTATAGTCATGTGCTCAAGATGGATCTGTCCGATATTTCATATTCCATCCTAATTGGCTAACATTGGCTTTCAAAGTTTGCAGGATTGGCCCGTTTTGAGCAAAAAGCCTCAAATCATGAACGCAGCATGCAATTTATGTGAAATCTTTCACGCACTTTCCTACTAGTCTGAGGAATATATTCCACCGTTTTCACATTGGCCAACAGGTGGATTTTTGCAAAACACCTTTTTGGAACAAAATGCCTCAATCATCCAATTCCCATCAAAGGCGTAAGAATAAATGGCACCCTTTTCACATTGGCCAGTTATAGTGCCACCAGGAGGCCACAACCTGACCTGGCCTGGCCTGTACCTGTGCCCCGAGGGGCACTTTATCTAGTCTTTTTCTTTTTTTCACACAATCAAATGTTTTAGGTCATGATGAATCATCAGGATTCTGGATGGCTTGATTCTAGGATTAAAAAAATAATTTATATAAGTATATATATATATATATTGTTTAAATCTCTATGGGAAAAATGAATGGGTTCTGGAACGATGGAACGAGAAAATGGCCGCCACTTCTTTGCCCCATATACGGATGCTGCTGTGGTTTAAGTGGTTTGGGGGATTGGGGGAGGATGGTTGTGGCAGTCGGCATCCCTCTGGGACCCCCAAATGACGCCTGTGCTTCTCTGCATGTCAGGTCGTTTCACGGATGACAGAAACCATGACATGACATGTGACAGAGAGGGAGCGAGAGGGAGACCCTCGCCATGCCAGGGTGCAGGCTTTGAAAAACACACAAACCACCATGAGGTAGCTAACAAGCAGCCCTAATCAGCACCGCTACACATTGAAACCCGATACAAAGCCAAAACTCTCTCAACGCACAATCAGCAGCATTTGGCGTCTCCCCCTCCCCCGTTCCCCGGTCCCAGGTTTAAATGAGACCTTTTTTTTCTTTAAACTGCGACCCTCTCAGGATCTGCAGATCACTGGGGGACTTCGTCCAGAGAGAGAGAGGGGGGGGGGGACCGAGGGGGAGGTTTGATTCACAGAGGGAACCATTAAGGGAAGGGCACATGCCATTTACCACAACAAATGGCATCAAACCCGTGGCCCATTAAAAAAGGAAATTGCTCGAAAATTACCCCCAAGTCAATTAGGGTCATTATTTTGTCCTTCAGTACAGTTGGGGGACGGGGGGGATGGGGAGGGGGCATCGTCAGGGACCTAAGCACCTTGTTTTAATTGAGGTGTTTGAAAAGGCATTTCGTAGAAGTCGAGGCGAGGGGGATTGGCAGGAGGGGCTGTAGGGGGGGGGGGGGGGGGGGGGGATTGAAACACCTGCCATATAATAACGGAGTCATCATGGAACACTGGGGAAATAAGCCGCAGACAGGCCAGTTCAACCAGAAGAAGACTCATGCAGCTCTCTTGTTGTTGTTGTTGTCATTGTTGTTGTTGTTGTTGTTGTTGTTGTTGTTGTTGTGGCGCTGCAGCATGGTTACATCATCACTGATTAGAAACAGAAAGCAACATGGCCTCTAATCACCCAGCCACCTGGATGTGTGTGTGTTGTCTCGGAGGTAGCAGCTCTGCAGTGACTTCAGTGGAGTGTTTTCTTCTGTCCTCTCAGGACAGGAGAACTGGGTGACCTTGCAGTCTTTATGCAAAGGTTAAAAAGTCATTTAGATATAGCATGTTATGTAGACAGATGCCAGTTCCATTTGTTGACCTGGCATCCTGTAGTGTGTAGCCTGTAGTTTCAATGTACCGATTGGTACACTTCACCACTTTTCAACCTACCTTCATAATTGGTCCTCACTAATGTTCATGATAAAATACCACAATTTCTTTCTACTCTGTTTGTGTCTTATGGGAGGGCTGTGGGCAGTTCAGAAACCCGTCCACCAGTGACATCATCGATGGGGAATCCAAGCTAATAGAAACTGCAGGTGCAACGCTGTCTGTATGTCCTGTCGTGCTTTGAAAGACGTGTGCTTTCCACTTTGTGAAGGAGAGAGGGACAGCTTAGCTACTTTGAACCTGGCGTCCGTCCATCCATATTTTGTGCATGTCGTTCCAGAAGAACATTTTCAAATGCTAACCGATCGCTCACGATGTCACCAAGGGCGAGCATCAGACGTGGTATTTAGCATATACCGTTTATCTAAATGGCATACTGTTTTTCAAAATGGTATACCGTTGGTTTATACCACTTTTAAAATGTTCAAAACAGTATCAAAGCTGGCAGCCTGTACCTTCACAAACACGGACATTGATTTCCTGGAAGGAACAATCCAATGCAGACAGAGAGAGATGTGACTGAACAAACGGCATGATCAATACGCACCAGAAATTGACACTTGAATGTGTGTGTGTGACACACAAGACAAGGAGCTACATGTACATGGCACTCAGGTCTATTGAAAAGCACTGTAAGCACTGTTTCTCCCAGCAATGGATTCTATCCTCTCCCCTTAAGTGTGATGGCAGAGAGAGGGAGGACACCTGCGTTCTTTACAGCACTTTACCACTTCTGGTACAGCAGAAGTGGCGTCTGGGGACCCCCAGGGGTCCTTGAGGGGGTTCCAGTGGATACAGTATATATATATATATATATATATATATATATATATATACCTGTGTATATAAAGCTAACAATTTGAGATCACCAGCAGTCCTTGAGGTGGATCCATGTGGTGCCCAGCTAAATGATGGAGAGTTTCTACTTGGTAACCAAATGGACAACTTACAGTAATTTATAAGAAGTCTACATCATTTGAGAATGTAGAATAATTGTTATTTTGATCAGAGTTTGTCTGTTGTCTCTCCTATGGTACCAACTTCAGTAGGCCTACAACATGGAATTGTGGACAAAATCTTTTCCAACAACAACAAAAAGAACATTGGACTCTTGTCTTGCGTCTGAGAGGTTAAATTTCATCAAATGGAGGTCTGTGCCATAATGAGTGGCAGGGGGGAAGCCACAGGGCCAGGTCATGTCACACAGGCACCAAGTCATTCAATCTCCTCCTTCCCCTTGAAGACATATTCCATTACTGCCACTCATAAATGCTCTGGGTTATATAGAAGTGTCCTCCGGGTCCATTTATCAGGTCAGCCGGGGATGGCAGGATGCTTTTAAAGTAATAACAACCAACAGTGATTTAACAGTATTGTATAGACCTTTACAGGAGCAGTCTGAATGTGCGTGCGTGCGTGCGTGCGTGCGTGCGTGTGTACGTGCGGGCGTGCGTCTGGTCATTTGTTTGAACTAGTCCTTACCCATTCTGAATATATGAACAGCAAATGATGTTCAGTGTGGGTACGGTAATCTATCTAATAATTTAGCGATCGCTCGCCCGCTGTTACGCGGAAAAGTGTGTCCCAGTATTAATCTGTGTCCGTCCCAAAATGCATTTCACTGGTAAGCCGGAAGGAAGTATTCTGACTGACTGAAAGACAGCGGACTGACAGACAGCGACCGAGCAAAATAGACAGCGGGCAGGCGATCGCTAAATTATTAGATAGATGGTCGATGTTTTAACCCTGCTTCTGGTCATGGTCAAGTGTGATATTTATGTGTGAATTTATCCCTTTTTGAACACTTTATATTAATTATATTATTAACCCTGATGTCCCTATTTTTGAGTGGTGTAAACCACTCCTACAACTGGCTTTGTTAGTTTACGTGTCTGTCTGTACCAAAAAAAATCACACCCGTGTGAACTGAGTGGTGTAAGGTTTTATATAGCATGATCAGCTGTGGTCTGACGTAATGTCTGACGTAATGAAATCACACCCGGATGTGATTTCACAACTGGCTTTTTTTGTGCAGAAAAAATGACCATGGTTGCTACGGTCATCCAGTTCACCCGGGTGTGATTTAATTACGTCAGAAATTATTTTGAACATAGCAACCATGCTCATTTTTTTCTGCACACAAAAGCCAGTTGTAGGAGTGGTTTACACCACTCAAAAATGAGCATGGTTGCTATGGTCACCCAGTTCACATGGGTGTGATTTCATTACGTCAGACATTACGTCAGACCACAGCTGATCAGTCTATATAAGACCTTACACCACTCAGTTCACACGGGTGTGATTTTTTCAAATGTATTTGATTCAAAAGTAGCACAACATGTGAGCTTGATCTGCGATTTTCACTATTTACTTTACAAAGTAGGGCTTAATTGGCAAAGAAAATGTCCCTCGCTCTGTTTCGTTTTCATTCATTCATTCATTCATTCATTCATTCAGCCAGCCAGCCGTTTATTGCAAATCAAAACATAATGCATTTGTGCTGTGGAGACATTTCAGGAAGAGTCCTGCGCCTTTACAAGCTGTCCTTTATCCTTCTAGACAGACAGACAGACAGACAGGCATGTGGAATACTCTTATAGAGGGTATGCACATGACATCATCGTACCTGGAAGTTATGCGGGAACGCCCACTGAGTGGCAAAAAAGTACTTTCTGGCCTTGACAGCCCATTCATCCAAACAGAAAAGTCCTGTCTGACTGCATTAAACAATGTTAAACTCACCAACATTGCAGCTGTACGAAAAGCTTGAATTATCCTCTTTCTATCTGCAAAGTTTTTGTTTCATAAAAATCCACCATAGAAACGTTATGAGCTACTTTCTGTCAAGAAGAGTTTGGAAGTGATGGTTTTCAATAACACAACATTTTGCTGCCTCCTGCATTATGTGACATTTAGAAACAGGTGGTACGCAGGACGGTTGAGTGATTTCCAACAAGCGCTTCCAAACTCCAACACTCCATGCTGCTCAATGTTTTGCCACTCAGTCTAGATGAGGGGGGCGTGTCCTGATGGGAAAATCATGCATGTGCATACTCTCTATTCATACAGTATTTTTATGGGATGTATGACTGTTGTAAAGAACACTTCCATAGCCTCTTTTGGTAGCAAACAGTAGGTTTGCTATTTTCATCAAAAAGATCTGGTGTTGTCTCTGTAGAGGGAGAAAAGGAGGCGGGCCAAGGATAGGCCCCTGGGGGATCCCGCTCAACCAAGTATATAGGGGTTAAGTAGTTAATCAATACGTCAATAGAGTAATTGACGAAACACAATGGGACAGTGCACTTGCATTGTCTGCTATCTTCGGCAATTGTTGGCCTATTTTCACCAAAGAACACCTACTATGACATGTCCAGATTGGGAAAGTACACATCGACGGCGTTGTAGTGGAATGCCTTCGATTTGATTTCGTCATCTAAAACTATGGCAAAAAAAATGTCATTGACTATACCTTTATTCATTGACGAAAACTAAATAAAAGCAGTCATTACGACGCCATCAAGGCCCACCAAAATACATGGTATTATGATATTTCACTAAAACTAAAATATTCCACTGGGCTCTCCTGCCGCTGGCAGAGCGCCTGGTAGAGAGTGGTGCAGAAACTCAGCGCATCGTAGGAGGTAGAGCGCCTGGTAGAGAGTGGTGCAGAAACTCAGCGCATCGTAGGAGGTAGAGCGCCTGGTAGAGAGTGGTGCAGAAACTCAGCGCATCGTAGGAGGTAGAGCGCCTGGTAGAGAGTGGTGCAGAAACTCAGCGCATCGTAGGAGGTAGAGCGCCTGGTAGAGAGTGGTGCAGAAACTCAGCGCATCGTAGGAGGTAGAGCGCCTGGTAGAGAGTGGTGCAGAAACTCAGCGCATCGTAGGAGGTAGAGCGCCTGGTAGAGAGTGGTGCAGAAACTCAGCGCATCGTAGGAGGTAGAGCGCCTGGTAGAGAGTGGTGCAGAAACTCAGCGCATCGTAGGAGGTAGAGCGCCTGGTAGAGAGTGGTGCAGAAACTCAGCGCATCGTAGGAGGTAGAGCGCCTGGTAGAGAGTGGTGCAGAAACTCAGCGCATCGTAGGAGGTAGAGCGCCTGGTAGAGAGTGGTGCAGAAACTCAGCGCATCGTAGGAGGTAGAGCGCCTGGTAGAGAGTGGTGCAGAAACTCAGCGCATCGTAGGAGGTAGAGCGCCTGGTAGAGAGTGGTGCAGAAACTCAGCGCATCGTAGGAGGTAGAGCGCCTGGTAGAGAGTGGTGCAGAAACTCAGCGCATCGTAGGAGGTAGAGCGCCTGGTAGAGAGTGGTGCAGAAACTCAGCGCATCGTAGGAGGTAGAGCGCCTGGTAGAGAGTGGTGCAGAAACTCAGCGCATCGTAGGAGGCGAACATTACTCCCTCCAGCAAATGCATGAGAGTCCATGTGTGGCTAAAGGCTCATTCATACTCTTTCATACTCTCAGCTTTTAGTTGAGTAGGAACTCGCTTTTTATAGGTGAGTTGCTACTCAATTAGGCCACTTCATAAGAAAAGATAAGCCTGTACCCGCTGCTCAAACAGAACTGTGTTTTAATATTGACGCTTGTTTTATATGATATGATTCTTTGGTTTATTAACTCCTAGCTTTTTTCATGTACTTATACAGTATGTGTGTCCCTCCGTTTTCTTGTCCTACATTCTGTTAACTTATTCTAACTGCATCGTTGAAGAGACCGTGCAAACGAGACTGTCACCCGCTTTTACCCTGTAAATGTGACAAATACAGACTGACTGATTACTAGGGGGAGATGAGGGTCATGCGGTTATAAACCGCATTGCACGATTGTCTTCAAATACTGTATTGACGTATTGACGAATGGATTAAGAGGTGGAGGGAGGCTGCCGATCTGCATAAAATAATTGAATAGTGATTGCGTCAAGCAGGCGGATGGGAGGGGGTGAAGAGGTGAGGGACAGGAGGTCTGTTGTTCTAATTCCACTAATGACCTGCTGGGGGGGTCACTTAAGCAGCAACCAGGCTGGACGTCTGCTGTGGGATTTGAAGGGGACCGGGACGGTGAACACACACACACACACACACACACACACACACACACACACACACACACACACACACACACACACACACACACGTCTAAACGAGGATTCACAATTGTTTTCCTTTCAAGGTTTCTTTCAAAAGATTGATAGTTTATTTTATTTACATCGAGGACATTGAGGCTCCATTTCACTGGTGCCAATTGCCTACACTGTAATCCTGGATGCTACTCTCCCTCTGCCAACCTTGGGAGGGCCCAAAACTGAGCTCATGAAATGAAATGATTACTATATTTACCCAGGGTATCTGGGCTAAGCTCAAGAACTTGTTTCCAGCCAGGCCCTGCTCATAGAACATTTCATCGTAGTGGTTCAATGCCTTGTTCAAGGGCACTTCAGCGGTGGTAATTTTAACGTGTCGGACCGCTGATTCGAACTGGCGACCTTCCGGTATCAAGACCGCTCGGCAATCCGTTCGGCCACCGCTGCCACAAATGCTTCCTTCAATGCATGAGCAGTGAGCAGGCTGCCTCACCTGACGGGAGGGTGGGGGTTTCCCCGGTAGGGCAACATGACCGTTCTGGTGCTGTATCTCAAACCTGCTGCTATATATTTTTTTAACCACCACCTCCTGTCAAACCTCATGTACACGCCTGCTACTCTTTGCGCCTCATATCTGACCTGCACTTTTTGTGGTCAAGACACAGGCGACAAAAAGCTTACAAAACAACCTAGCGTGACCAGCGACATTGCTGCCAAGTCACACTGCCAAGTGTGTAGATGAAAAGGGTTGGGTCAAACAGCGCAGGAAACTGATAAAACGGCAAGAATGACTTATTTAGCAGGAATTGTGTGGAGAGAGAAGGGTGAGTGGGGTCAAACGAAAAGACATGACGCAACAGTGACGCTTCACACATTGCGCTGGAACAAATTGATCGACTTTAGCATGAAAAAATGTTGGGGAAAGCATTTTTTTTCTTTTCTTTTTCTCTTTTTTTTGCTTTGTGTCGCTGGCTTTCATTGACAATTACTTGTTGCTTTGATGTCACTAGCAAGATTAGTGTATAGCCTATTGTGTGCTAGTCCCACAAGACCGAACAGATGTTGATGTTTTCGATTAAAACGAGAGGAGAGGAGAAGTCCAAATTAGGGAAGCAAAGGTTTGCGTGCCAATGTCCCAGCTGCTGTACAAGCTGATTGGTGTGATTGGATCTCATAATTGGAGCGGCTGTACCAGTCAGCCAACAATGTGAGAGAGAGAGAGAGAGAGAGAGAGAGAGGCAGCGGTAATAATGCCCGACTTATACTTTGCGCATTGCATTGCACACCAAACATAGCAGATCTACAAGCTCACAACGCATCACGCTACAATGTGCTGTCAGCTTGTAGATCTGCTATTTTCAGCCCTGGTTGACCGCAGTCCACCTGCCAGAGGCAGAGGTTGACGGTGACCGCTGTATGCACACACCCTCGCCACACCATTGGCTGTGCAGACACGAGACTCCGCCTTTTAACCCGCGTCGGGCCGCAACCCTTTCCACTGTGAAGCGACCAATCGACTTCGAGAATTGTGGCCAGTGGTTTGGGTTGTCACGGTAACAAATGGCCCCTGGTAGCGCAGGTTTCCTTTGCAAATCTTTACCTTCCTCGACTTCCTTCCTTCCCTCTCTCTCTCTCTCTCTCTCTCTCTCTCTCTCTCTCTCTCTCTCAAAGTAACTAAGTACATTTAGTAACTATACTGTACACTTCTACTCCACTATACATCTCTGAGGCAAATATTGTACTTTTTTACTCCACTACAATTATTTGACAGCAATAGTTAAGGGTCACTTTGCAGATTCAGATCATTACTGCAAAGTGCAAAGCATGCATTGGCCTCTTGAAAACACAGCGTTGTGAGCTTGTAGATCAGCTACTTTTACTTTATTTGAATCCTCTTACTCAAGTACAATTTTGAACACAGGCCTTTTATTGTTCATAGTGTGTTACTATTACTTAATACTTAATATCCGAGTACTTATTTCACCACCCCTGTCTCTCTCTCTCTCTCTCTCTCTCTCTCTCTCTCTCTCTCTCTCTCATTAGCCCCAGAGCCATGGGAGCGGAATCGTGCGCTGGTTTGTTTCCATGTGAAACAGTGAGGGTCAGTGCAGGGGTGTGACGCACGGCATTGTTCCCTCCGCGAGGAGAGGAACCTCGCGCCGCGAGGCCACTTCCCGTCCGCTGCGAAAAAACATCGGACACTTTCTCACACGGCTTCTCTTCCTCCCGCTACAGTCGCTATACGACCGGCTCAAAACAAAACCCAGAGGGAGAGAGAGAGAGATTTTTGATTTTTGATTATTGATTATTCACAACTAATTTTGTTCATAAAAAGTGTTTGCTACATTATGTCTTTCAAACAATCAATCACACGAACTACCATACAATGACAATTATAAAACATTTATTTATGTATTTATTATTATATTTTTTTAGAGTAACACATCAAGAAAAGTGATTCCCATATTGTTTACAGAATAAGTCCTCATTCTTTCATGGTATTTATATTCAAACATTACTTGTGCTTTACTGCAAGTAAATTCTTAAAAACTAAACACCTCTGCCCTCCATTCATTTCTTTCCTAGAGAGAGAGAGAGAGAGAGAGAGAGAGAGAGAGGCATTGTTGGTGAAAGACAGGGAGAGAAGCGAGTGATGATGGGCGGGAGAGCAAGAGCAAGGGTGAGAGGACAGAGAGAGAGAGAGAGACTGCCATGCAATACTGTCTGATCAGAACAGCTGATTTTGATTAGGTGTGCTGTCATGCTTATTTGAAGCCCTGCTGTATACGGTATGTCTCTATGGAGACAAACTGGATCGATTGACAAATCTATCTACAGATATAAGAACACAAGGGTCTCACACCTGTAGCAGGATGCTGGTCCTTTGTTGTCCAGACTAGATAGATGTCCTCTTTCATCTGCTGTCGCCCTGTGTCCTCGTGTCTCTGTGTTGAACCTTTTAAGGCTGTGAGCCCCCCAAATTATCATTTTTGAACTGAGGACCCCCACACACACACACACACACACACACACACACACACACACCCTCACAAGCAC
The DNA here is from genome assembly GCF_951216825.1 of Electrona antarctica. Lineage (NCBI taxonomy): Eukaryota > Metazoa > Chordata > Actinopteri > Myctophiformes > Myctophidae > Electrona > Electrona antarctica. Next base: position 33,645,357 of record NC_136798.1, read on the forward strand.
TTGCAATTGTGCCTGAGTTGAGGCATTACATTTAGTTTGACTCTGTTCCACAGATAATTATTGTGAAAATACCAGAGCTTGTAGAGTCTTCCATTTTTTATTTTTTTTTATTACTTTTGCTGCAGTGCTGGTCTGTCAGTACTTCTGTATTTGTTATAGGCATTCAAAACGTCTTAAAAGTCCTTAAATAGTCACTTCACTGTCCCCCCTGGGGGTCCCAACTCCCGACCCACAGGTTGAGAACCAGTGTTACAGCTCACTATCTGTGTTACTTTTTGTCCCGTGATGTCATAAGAGTCGTGTTGCCCTGCATGGCCAGCTCCCTCATTGAAACTGAAGATTTATTGAAGGTGTAAACCAAATCAAAATACCAAGCGGTCCCATGCATGCATCACTGTGGTTGGCTTCACTCACCGCCCCTATTGTCACTGTCACGGCCATGTGTCGTTGTCTGTCTCCCAAGCATGACCTTCAGCTGATGGGCGCCAAGCTAACCAGGTTGCACGTAACTCGAGAACCGTTTGACGCACCGACTTCACATTCGACACACGCGTTCCACACCCCCACAGGGAGTGCAGTGCCAGGTATCGAGTCGTCGGACCCACGGTTCTCAAGAACCACCACAAAAGGCTCTGGTCAGGCTCTGCCAGTGGGCCTAATGAGGCCAACTCCTTTCACCTGGGCCAGGCTCTGCCAGTGGGCCTAATGAGGCCAACTCCTTTCACCTGGCCCAGGCTCTGCCAGTGGGCCTAATGAGGCCAACTCCTTTCACCTGGGCCAGGCTCTGCCAGTGGGCCTAATGAGGCCAACTCCTTTCACCTGGGCCAGGCTCTGCCAGTGGGCCTAATGAGGCCAACTCCTTTCACCTGGGCCAGGCTCTGCCAGTGGGCCTAATGAGGCCAACTCATTTCACCTGGCCCAGGCTCTGCCAGTGGGCCTAATGAGGCCAACTCCTTTCACCTGGGCCAGGCTCTGCCAGTGGGTCTAATGAGGCCAACTCATTTCACCTGGGCCAGGCTCTGCCAGTGGGCCTAATGAGGCCAACTCCTTTCACCTGGGCCATGCTCTGCCAGTGGGCCTAATGAGGCCAACTCCTTTCACCTGGGCCAGGCTCTGCCAGTGGGCCTAATGAGGCCAACTCCTTTCACCTGGGCCAGGCTCTGCCAGTGGGCCTAATGAGGCCAACTCCTTTCACCTGGGCCAGGCTCTGCCAGTGGGCCTAATGAGGCCAACTCCTTTCACCTGTGCAATTGAGGCTCAAACAATCAGGCTCTCCCAGTGGGCCGAATTGCAAACTTTTCAGTTTGCAGTCTTCACACACACAGGCACATACAAAGATCTCCATGTGGGACACCGGCTGACAGTTAAAACGGGTGCTATGACAACGTATATCATTAGGTTCCCAAGTTGCATCGTTCCCAAGTGGGCCGGTGGCCGACTGCGACGGGCACGTACAGGTCTAGTTATTATATAAGGAGGACGATTTTTTTTTAAGTGTACACATTTTTTATGTGGACATGCCCACCAGTTCATCAAGTATGACTGGTTTGGGTGGTGATGGGTGGTGATCCACCTGAACTGAAGCCGCACCCACAGCTGTTGTATGATAAAAGGGGAGGGGATGATATTGTGATGTCGCTATATCACTGTTTTTTTTTCATTGGCACGTTTGACTGTCAAGGGTTCAGCCTCCAGGAAGAAACCCTAAATACAAAGGGAAGACATCATTGCACGTAACAACCACACCAAGGGGTCTAATGAAGTATACTGTCACCTCATAAATGCATGAAAAACTGAAAAAAATACAAAAAAATCACGGCACTCCATCTTTAAGATCTATTCATACCCAAACACATCTCTCTGTTTTTACTAACCAAACGGTGGTCACCGTATCGCCTAAAACTGGAGTGTGAATAGGCCTTTAGTCTGCTCACCATGCCCACCCACCCATAACCCCGCCCACCCACCTTCCACCTGGTGCTACCTTAGTCTGGTCACGTTCAACACGGAGACACGTGACATTATGTGTCTCTGTCGGGATGTGGTGTAACTGAAAAGTAACTAAGTAGGGATGTCCCTATCACGTTTTTTTTACAAACTGCTTGTATCTTCAAACAGAGCTCTACCATTCTAGAAACAAGCCTGTGAAATATGTTGCATGGCGCGGCCATGGTTCTTGTCATGGAAAAGAGCTAAGACATAACCCTCCCCGCCCGACTTCCCTTCTGCCAACACAGCTCGCCTCCGCCTCGCAAGGCGGAGAATCCGACGGAGGATCCAGACCTTCATCAGCATCTTCATAGAAGCCAAACCATGACATAATGATGGCCAATTATTTATGTTTTAGTGCACAGTTTCCCAAACAGTGCATTAAAGTCGGGACCCATTTGTGGGTCACGGACCAATTTTTATGGGTCACGACTCGAGTAAAAATCAGATTTTCTTTTCATACATAAAAAAAGAAGAAAGAAATATATACATTTTAAAACAAACAAACAAATTCCATAAGTAAAAATAATAATGAATTAAGAAGTTGTGAAAATAGCTGTTTGTGTCTCGGGCAAACGTCTAATCTAGTTTTTGTGCATTTAAATGCTTATACACTGTATATCTAACTACTGTACTCTTTCCTTTAAAAAAAAGGAAAGAGTACAGTAGTTAGATATACAGTGTTTGGACCACGACGTGTCATTGAATCTTTCCTACAGTTATATTGATCAGAACAACATATAAACTAAGATAAACTAATAAAAGGTCAGCGGGAATAAATGCCAACAAACATACATCTGTACTCGCAAACAGTGACATGGATATACCGGTACTTGGTTTTCAAGCATGTTCAGTATATCAGCTAAACAACGTCTTCAATATAATATATATTTTTTGCTCATTATTTCTTTAATATTGAGATATTTTCTGTCTCTGCCTAGAGTGCATTTTTACAAGGCGTAGTATACGCTCCTCCTCGGAGGCCCTTGAACACGCAGTGCCACGTTTCGACCCCTCCCCCACCCCCTTGGTTCATAACAGCGAGGCATGCAGGATCAGTACTGTGTGTGTTTTATTGGGGCTCTATGCAAACCGCCGAAGGTTCACCGGGGACGAATAAAACGATTATTGAGCGAAACGAGGGCCATACGCCACACAGGGGGTATCGAGTTACTGCCCGGGGCTTCTAAAGAAGACCAGGAGAGCTGCTCTGTAGCCGCACTAAATGAACTGCTTTTTAACCTCTTCAACCAAGACGCACGCACGCACGCACACCAACACACACACTCCGACTACGACTCTCTCTCTCTCTCTCTCTATCTCTCTCTCTCTGCAATTACAGCTTGATAAAGATCAGCTGACATGTTTTCACAATGAGATCTTGGGGCTTAGTGTTATCTTATTTTTTAAGTGACTCAGAAGACTACCAGACTGTGTTGATATACCAGAGCTCAGAGCTGAGGGCCTTTTCTACCTGCAGTTTGTTCCTGTCCGAGACTAGCAGTGCCGAGTCATCTGCGAACAGGAACAAGTTGCAGTCACAAGCTGATGTCATGTCGTTTACATATATCAGGAACAGTAAAGGCCCTAGTATGCTTCCTTGTGGAACGCCACAGCTCACTGGGAGGGGGCGGGAGCGGGGCGACTGTGGCTCAGGAGGTAGAGCAGGTCGTCCAATGATCCATGGGTCGGCGGTTCGAATCCCGGCTCCTCCTGTTTACATGTCGAAGTGTCCTTGGGCAAGACACTGAACCCCAAATTGCTCCCGATGTGCTGGTTGGTACCTTGCATGGCTTCTGCCGCAATCGGCACGCATGAATGTGCGTGTGGATGGGTGAATGTAATGCACAATCTATGTAAAGCGCCTTGGATAAAGGCGCTATATAAATGCACAATTTACCATTTACCATTTAGGGGGGGACAGTGTTCCATTCACCTCCACCATCTGTTCTCTCCCCTCCAGGTAGGATTGCATCCAGCTCACTGATGTGCTATCGAAACCAATTGCTTTTAGCTTGTTAACCAGTATGGAGTGGTTTACGGTGTCAAAAGCCTTTTGGAGGTCCAGCATGACCATGCCGCAGTATTTGCCAGCATCCACCTCATGGATGTGGTCGCTCAAATAGAGAAGGCATGTGTCAGTGGAGTGGGATGTTCTGAAGCCAGATTGGAACTTGTACATGAATTTATTTGTGCAAGATACTGTTCAACCTGTTCATAGACTATTTTTTCCATCACTTTCGAGATGGAGCTTAGAATAGAAATAGGGCGGTAGTTGCCGGGGTCTAATTTACTCCCTTTCTTGTGCGAGGGGGTTACTTTGGCCAGTTTGAAATCTTGGGGGACCTGTCACTGTTTTATGGAGAGGTTTACTATTTGGGTGATGATTGGAGCTATAGAGGTGGCTGACTCTCTGAGAAATTTGGAGGGAATATTGTTATGGCCAGTGGCCTTGTGGGGTTGGAGGGCACTCAATTTCTTAAGTACCTCATCAGTTGTTACCATAACTAGTTTAAAATCGTCTTTACAAACACCTAGGTTTCTGTAGAAGGTTTTAATGTGCCCAGAGTGGGAGGGCAGTTTGTTAACCAGAGTTGTTGCTATGTTTGTAAAGAAGATATTCAAGTAGTTGGCCACATCAAGCTTGTCAGTGATGAGAGTGTCGTTCGATTTGATGTTTGTTTGAAAACCTGGTTTTTAGTTTCTGACCGCAGCCTAGTTGATTGTTTAGTAGCTTCCAGAGCTCACAAGGATTGTTTTTGTTTTCCTCTGCTTTATCATTGATAAAGTTACTTTTAGCTGATTTAGTCATGGTAGTTACAATGTTTCTTAGCTTGTTTCGTTGGCTTTTTAGGATGCCCAGTTGGGTTTGTAGATCACTGTCGAAGCGCTTGGCTAGCTTGGACTTGCATTTAAGAAGTTCAGAGCATTTTTTGTCTTTGAATGGCTTTCATTGCATCCGAATTCATCCATGGCTCCGAACGGGTTTTGGCCCTGATGGTTCTCAAAGGAGCCATGTTGTTTAGTACTGATGTAAATTTGGTTTTGAATGAGATCAATGACAGTTTGAGTAGTCGCACTCAGGTTTTGCAATAAACGAGTGACAGCGCTGTTTTTTCCAGTCTGCGTAGGATACTGAGTTTATTATGGTCCTTTGGACAGATCAGCTTGGTTGCATATTCGTATAAAGTTGATTGCATTCCAACTTTACAAATCCGGTCCGTCCAACCATAAACGGCAACTGATCGGAAACCTCAGCATGTCGTGCAGCATGTTTGCGTCGCATACAAGGTTCAAGGTTGGACTTCATTAATCTTGTGTACAGGACAGGTACATGAGAGTAAAACTTGCCTGGCTTCCTTCAGACAATGCAGCAGCATAGATAACATAACATCAAACATCAAGCACAGCAAACAAAGGGATAGCGTAAATAGTGCAAGAAAGAGCATGCATACGTAACGTACTAACGTTCTGTTGAAAATTAATTGGAGATGTTGAATAAAGTATTCGCTGTGCACGTATAGCTTTACAGTTGTGGGAAGAAACAAAAATATGTTTGTTTGTTTGTTTGTGTGTGTGTTTTTCTGTTATTATTTATTCGCTAGATGTGTGTGTGCGTGCATGCGTGCGCGCGCGCATGCCCGAAACAGGAATGCCAGGGTTAATATGGTTAAATGGATGTGTCATTTTTTAGGAACGGTTCCAACACTGTGAAAAGAATAGAGTGTAATAAAAACCCTTGACGTTGTAACACACACACACACACACACACACACACACACACACACACACACACACAACAATTCCTCCTCAGATTAACGAAGGCCGGGGCAGGAAGGGGGGAGGAGCTTGTAGCGTCAGCCAATGGCAGCGGGCCTCGGGGGAGGAGCCAGGAGTCTGACGCAAAGCAGGAAGCCACCTGATGTGAGCGGGGTCACATGAACGCACCACATGGGAGCAGGTGCTTCCTCCATGACACACACACTCGTACACACACACACACACACACACACACACGCACACATCCTTCACGCACATACACACTTGCATACCTCACACACGTACACACTTGGATACATACACACACACACACACTTGCAAACTAAATTAGGCCGCTGGTCATCTCCTCTCTCCGCTGTGTCACAGAGGCTTTCCCAGACATCCAGCCCACGCACACACACCCACACACACACACACACATACACACACACACACACACACACACACACACACACGCACACACACACGCACACACACGCACACAAATAAACACACACATCGCATCCTCAGACAGGGAGCGGGGGAGGGGAGGGGGGGACGTGTAGCGGGGAGGACAGAGGAGGACAGTGCGACGGCGCACGCACACCAAAACACCACAGGAAAGTCTAGAGAGCAGACCCCCGCTGTCCACCCCCGCACACCCCCCCTCCGCCCCCCAGGAAAAAACAGACAGAACACACGCCGTTTCATCACACGAAGAAGAGAGACACAAAAAAAAGTGGGCAACACAAAAACATCCGAAACGAGAGAAGAGAGAAACCCATTGAAGTTTAAAACTATACTTGAACCCTATGACTGTCGGGGCAGAAACCTCCTATCTCCGTATTCTAACCTTTTTTTCTTTTCTTTTTGGCTTTCGTCTTTATTTAATATTTTGTACAGAGGGATCGACAGTAGGCTGACAGGAAATGGGGAGAGAGAGATTGGGGGTGACATGCAATAAAAGCCGCCGGGGTCGGGATTCGAACCCGTGGACTGGATTACCAGCCAAGGTGCCTGGACCGCTGAGCCACGGCCCAGGCCTCCGTATTCTAACTTTGTGTTATTTTTGTGTGTGTGTTATTTTGTAAATCAACGCCCTATACTTGATCGTACTGCAGCGTCACATAAAAGCATCAAAAGTAGCAGATCTGCAAGCTCGAAACGCGGCGCGAAGCGACACACGTTGAGCTTGCAGATCTGCTACTTTTGATGCTTTTGAATTTGAATCCTGAAAAGTAACAGTTTTAGACGTATGAGGTTTCCACCCGACAGAGACGATGACCTCTTTCCCCTAATCTTCAGGGCCAGAACAGATATAATAGGGACACCACGGTTCACACGGTTAAAACAGCGTGAAGTGAACAATCATAAGAAATAAAGTCCTAAATACAACCAGAATAGAAAACATCCTTCCTCTTGTATTTCCTCTCTCGGAGGAAATCATACATAGAATACATAACAACCTGCATCGGGGCCTAGATACTGTGTGCGTGTGCGTGTGCGTGTGCGTGTGCGCGTGTGCGTGCGTGTGCGTGCGTGCGTGTGCGTGTGCGCGTGCGTGCGTGCGTTGATGAGGCCCTCCAGGAATGCATGTCATGGAGTGTCCACGTACGTGCGCGGCTTTGCATCGCAGAGCGAAACAATAGCACCATCATCACAGCATTCCGTGTTTACAGCGGAGGGTCTGACTCATTGTGGGGAGGTGCACATACTGTATGCAAAGCCCCCCGTTCCCTCTCTCCAACACACACACACACACACACACACACACACACACACACACACACACACACACACACACACACACACACATTTGGAAGCCATTAAACTTCTGACCTTGGGGATTGGGGGGGGGGGGGGGGGGGGATTGCATGCATGTGAAGATGAGCAGCTGTACATTGCATCCCATGCCGGTCTAGACGCTTTCCTGGCCGTGATTAAAACTTGCGTTAAGAGTGTTATAAAGAACCTCTGGAAAAGTATTTATATGAAAACAAAACCCTTGTCTATAGCCGCTGCAGTTGTACCAAATCTGGAGGAAATAACCGGCCGCCTATGATAACAGGCCTTTCATCCGGCGGCATGCTATGATGCTAGCTCTGCCGTTGCCAGGAAAGGGAGAACGCGGGTCGGGTCGTTGAGTCTTTGGGTTCCACCAGCACTCTTCTCTATGATATCGTCGATGTCATATTTTCACTTTTTTGTGTTTTTTGGAGCGGTGCTAGCCGCTCCATCATTTGACGTTTGTGTTTGTCTAAGAACGGGAGTGTCTCTCTCTCTCTATAGGTCTCGATTACGTAATCGTTACCTCTTCTCCTTGTCTCCTATACACAGGTTTAATGTTTGTCTTTAGTTCAAACTTTGTTTAGTAAACGCATTGACAATGAAGGGAAAATGTACGTCATAATGTGTCGTTTACGTCATATTGTCTCTTTATTGTTAATGGCGTTTAATGTTTACATCACCTAATCAACATGAGTTAGACTTTAATATATTAGCGCCCCTCACTTCACACGGGTGTGATTTTTTAACTTTACATAGCATGCTGCTTTGTTGTTGGGAGGTGATATATTGAACCCACTGTTCTCTAAACCCCCAAACGCAACACAACAACGAGGTCATACAGTGCCCAGATGAGTTTGCTGCCCAGTTATTATCCCTATAATGTCCAACCTGACCTGTTACTGTTAAGCCCCCCGTGTGCTTAAGTCAACAGCTGTGCTCGATTCCAAGGCACACCTGTCGATCTGCTACCTTCGGTGCTTTTGAATGTGAATCCTGAAAAGTAACAGTTTTGGAAATATGTTTACTTTCCATCCAACAGAGACGATATGATTACAGCCTGTGGGTTTGTCTCTCCATAGACTGTTTGGGTGAAATGTGCTCGTCTGCTGCCAGGAGTTGGGCCTGCACTCAGAGAGACACAACACTCACCCGAGACACGCAACACTCACCGAAAGGCCGACGAAGCTCCGCTCACTTCAATCGTATTACGATATGGTGTTACGCTGGCTGCCGAAAATAGTGGCGCGTGTGATGAGTTTTGGAGCTCGATAGACCCGCATTTCTTTGGCCGCGTCACATCTCGAAACGTGTATAAATCGGGGCTAAAATGGTCCCGCGGGGGGAAGAGCAGCCATATTGACTTTTTTTTTGTACACGCACAGACTCACATCGCGTTAAATGTGATCCAGTGTTCCCCTCTGGGACCCCCAATAGAAAGACCTATTAGGTTTTTATGAGAATTGGGATGGCAGGCGAACTCTGGGGGTCTTGTGGTGGGTTGGGGCGAGGGGCTATTTTTTATGATGAGGCCATTTCATTGTTTTGGGGGTGGGGGTGGGAGAGACAGCTTGAGGCCAGCAGACACAGTCAGACAGACAGCTGGTTGGCTGCATCACCTTATAGACATGTAGGGTCAGAACATCGTTTGTCTGGGTGGGTGGAGGAATCCAGGTTGGTGGTAACTACAGTTGGATATCGAAATTAGCTTCCAAGTATAGGAACCGCTTCTAAATTGCTGGGTACCACCAGGTACCACCAGGTACCTTTACAAATAATGGAATCAAATCCTTGCCGTTCTTGGTCCTAGATTACTGAGGCACTGCACTCTATATACCTTGTCACTCTGGATTAAGAACGTCTGCATGAATTGTACATTGTAAATCTGAAACGTTATTGATACACTGGCAAAACGTCCTCACAGATAGTAGTCCTATATGGTGAGGAATAGACCATATTCACACGGCGGCCATCTTGCCATTAAGTTAAAGGCAGCCTGCTTTTTCAATGCAAAATGCCAACATGGTCACTGCGTGAATATGATCTATGGTGCTTGGAGACACTGGGTTTGGTGACGGGCAGTAGTTCTCCAACTTTTATCAATTTCAAGGAACCCCCATATGTGCAAATGTGCATTTGGTTCCATTTGTACACTCTCAGAGTTACAGACCTGTACGGGTCCACTCATAGAACCTTCAACCTCGCTTTGAGAACTGCTGGTGGCCGGGGATAAACGTTTGGAGACGGAGTGGGGTAGAGGTCAGGATACCCCCCCCAACCATCATCACGGGTGGGGGATTTATAGCTAATACAGTACTGTATGTTATCAATAACAGCTTTGGGTTGGCGGTACCGGCGGTGAAATACAGATTGTCTCTGACTATAAATCTAGACCTTCTCAAAGCATGCACAGCAGGGGGTATTGCATACGTTTTGCATGCGCGTGCCTGTGCATGCGTGTGCGTGTGCGTGCGTGCGTGCGTATGTGGGGGAGCACTTGTGGGGGATAAATACAATTCAGTACACACATTCCACGCGCTGAAGCCAATGACCCCCATCACAATAATGTTTACAAGCTGGCCGTCCCGCTGGTCCAGAGGTCCACAGTGTAACGTAGAGGTTCGTGTACAGACAGGTCCTCTCCGTTCTGATGCTAACCCCTTCACTGAATGCCATGATGCTCAACCTTTTTTTCAATACTGTGACCCCCAGTTTGACATGCATTAGGCCACGCCTCGGGAATCCCATTTTACACTGTGCATTTTTTGTACATCACGCACGCACGCACGCACGCACGCACGCGCACACACACAAAACATGTATACCCCTGCTGTGCATACTTTGAGAATTCATAGATTTATTCCATAGTCAATTTCACCTGAATACCGTCCAAAAAAAACTAAACATTTCTGATAACATGTGTTGTGCAATGTGCTACTTGTCTTATATAGCACATATAGCACACTAAAAAGGTTTCATATCCACGCATATCGGAAAACATAAACAACCGATTCTGTAACATGTACCTGTTAGGCCAATAGGCTGGAGGAATAAAAACAAAAAGACATACATTTTGTGAAGTCTGAAGTAAAGTTTGGTTGACACTGGAGCAGCTTGGACAGTTAAAGCCTTTAATTCAGGTGCTAGGACAAGAAATTACACCCGACTTTGAACATTCAGTGGATTTTCTGTGGCCTGGGGTTTTCTTTGTGTGTTCTGAAGCCTTTTGAGCTGCAACAGGGAAAATCCCCTCAACAGTGACAACTGCTGGCAAATTGTGTGTTCTGAAGCCTTTTGAGCTGCAACAGGGAAAATCCCCTCAACAGTGACACCTGCTGGCAAATTGTTTTGTCATATATGGGATTTATGGACTGTGACATCACAGTGCAAATCAGAGCACTTGTTTGAGCCTAATAATTCAGAAATCCCCAGACTACAGACAATCTACTGAATGTTCAAAGTTTAGGTTTTGTGGGTGCAATTGAGCTCAGAAAACCAGTTTCTATCCCTTCCATCGGCGAATGTTTGTCCTCTGCTCCTGTGAAGCACTGGACTAGCCGTATATAGGCGGAGGCGTGCTGGTGGACTCCCTTTGTTCTATAACGTTGGGTTGATTGAGACATACAGTAGACATGTTAACCCATTCAGGCCTGACGTCGAAATTTTAAAAAAAAAGTTTTCTAAATCATGACAATTTTTGGAAAGATTTGAGGCACATTTTAACGATTTTTCAAAAATAGCAGACCTACAAGTTCATAGCGCGCCACTCGGTGACGCGCTATGAGCTTGTAGATCTGCTATTTTTCAATAGCTAAATTATAACAATGTTTAAAACACCAAAACGGGTTCCCGTCCCCAAAATGGGTTAATGGTTAATGTGGTTAAACGCTAACGTGACATGGATGCGTTCCAGGTCTCAATGGATTAAGTTATATTTTGGTAACATATGTAAAGACTATCCAGGGTTGTCTGGAGATGTGCGGAACAGACGCCTCGCATCAACTCTGCTGCCTGTCAGCCAGAAAGCAGCGCAGGCGGAGGGGGGGTCCCTGTGGAATACCTCTCGTCTTTATCGCTACGTGGCGTGTTACAACCTCCGTTCCAGCTGTTTACCCTGACAGCCCAGGAGTTCCACAATGGATTTATGTTACCCCCTTCGCCCTCCTCCCCCCCAAAAGACGTCAAGCTAAAGCCCGGCTAAAGAGCGCCGACGCGGCTACCTACAACTTCCAGTAACATTCTGTTTCTTCACACGTGGAAGCCGTTTCACAACTGAGGGAGTTGTTGGACGCGCGCCCGGGTTCGGGTTCGAGGACACACACACACATCAAAGTATGGGGGGGTTCAGAGCGTGGTTCTGTAAATGGTTCTCACGCTGCATTGCGGACCACCTGGTGCGTTTTTGGACCTGTTTGTGTCTCTGAGGCACTTTGCTCCGTGTTCGCCGCCTCGTTCTGCGTCTCTGTTTGTGCTACAGCAGTGGGTTTTCAACCCTTTTCACATGAAGGCCCGTTATTCCTTGTCCATTTCAGCCCACGGACCACCATATAATTTAACTCTTGAGAGCGCCAAATGAGACCAAATGGACCAGTTAGGGGCCATTTGGATTCATTTGACGCTCTCAAGAGTTAAAGATCTGGTTTGGTTACCAACTCTCCATCATTTACCCCCGCAAGGACCACTGGTGGTCCCCGGACCACTGGTTGCAAACCACTGCACTACAGTACGGCATGGGGTTGTCTTCCCCAGTGCCAGTTCCCACTCTGACTGCAGCTCGCTGGATCTGCTGTTATGTTGACAGTTATACCTATATGTGTTCAGGAGTGTAATCATTTGGGATGTTAACATTCTTCAATCTGTACTTTGTTTACTTTATCTGTAGCCGCAGCAGATGATCTGCTACTTTTGATGCGTTGGTGTGACGCTGTAGGACGATCAAGCAGGGCGAACGGCCAGCGCAAAAAGTCTAGAATATGGAGATAAGAGGTTTATTCCCGACAGCGACGACCATGTTGTTTCCTTGTGTCTTGTTGATGTTTTAAGGCGGTGTCATTCATCATGGTCATCTCTGTCAGCTTTGAGTCCAGCTGTGACTTTCTTGTTAGTCTTCTTTTTCCCCCTCTCTCTCTTAGACCTCTTGATCAGTATGGGATGTGGCCTGCTGTGTTTTGGGATGTGCTACTTCCTGTTTGTTGTCCCATAGTCCCCCCCGACATCACAAGGTTGTTGACGGTGATGAGAGTCAAGGTGATCTATATTTGTTAAGTTAGATCCTAAAAAGCTTCTGATGTCACAGAGAGAGAGAGACAGCGGGGTTGTTGTTGTTGTTGTTGTTGTTGTTGTTCGTAGTGGACTTTCAAAGATTTAATGGACATGATAGGTTACGCGCACACACAAACACGTGAACACACACGCACGCACGCGCGCACACACACACACACACGCGAACACACACACACACACACACGCGCGAACACACACACACACACACACACACACACACACACACACACACACACACACACACACACACACACACACACTTTCACAGATTCAGACAAACACATTGCTGCCTGGAAGCTGTAGATAAGAAGAGCTGTGAGGGAGAGTGTGTGCGTTGTTGGGGGGGGGGGGGGGGGGTCTTGGTGTACACTACAGGACGTCCTAAGAATCCAGAGCTTCTGAATAACGGGATGAGTTAAACGCCTTAAAGGCTTAAAACACACAAAGTCACGCACACGCACACACACTCGCACGCACACGCACGGCACATCACACACAGCACGTCTGCACATACATACAATGCACACGCTAAGAGCCTAGGGGAGGTCCCTCACAGCATGCATGTGTACAGCACGTTAATGGAATTAATGTCCCATATGTTAAAGCAGACATTAATTATCAATAACCTCACAATGAAGCACCATGGAACAATGACGCACCAAACAGCGTGTGGCCAAAATATGCATGGAAATTGAATATACTTTTTTTTTTATCCAACCATATGGCCAACGATTCGAATATACAAAGTTATGGGAAAACATATTTTGGGACACTTCAAAGGCATTTACACAAATTGTATTTTGTAGGATTTTTATAGGATTAATATATATATATATATATTGTTTTAAGAATTGTTTAAAATGATATATATATATATATATATATTCATATATTCATATTATTATATGAATATTGAATATTAATATATTCATATTAATCGATTCATATCCATTGTTATGTAACTATAACTAATAATATTATAGAATCAATATAATATTTTGAATCCCGTGAAACTTGCGTAAGTGCTAAATGTTGCGTGACGCTGTTGCCATGGACACCAGCGTTTCCCCACATTCAGAAAAACAACAGCAGGACACACACACACACACACACACACACACACACCCAGCTTGTCTCTTTAACGATGTCATTAGCGGCATGGACTCCATTTCCCTAACGACCCAGCCATAGGAAGACTTCTCAGCATTGTTGTTCCTCCTGGGCCCGCCGTGTGTGTGTGTGTGTGTGTGTGTGTGTGTGTGTGTGTGTGTGTGTGTGTGTGTGTGTGTGTGTGCGTGTGCGTGTGCGTGTGCGTGTGCGTGTGCGTGCGTGCGTGCGTGCGTGCGCGCGCGCGCGCGCGCGCGCACGGTCCTGGTAAACAACACTGCAACCAAAGGGAAGAGCAGGCGGGGGGGGGGGGAACAACACCCCTCCCTGTCCAAGACTGGGACAAACACACACACAGAATCGCCTTCTGCTGTTACATCACCTCTCTGTTATTTTGGGTATTAATATATATTGGTTTTATCTCCGATCAAACGATAACTGATTCCACCCTCCACTGCTTTCAGTGGAAGCTAATAAAACCCCCACTTCTCTGTGTGTGTGTGTGCGTGTGCGTGCGTGCGTGCGTGCGTGCGTGCGTGTGCGCGCGCAGTATAGCTAGCAGCAGGTGCAGCTAACACAGAGATGACAGATCAGATCCCAGGTCAGCTTAAAGAGACCTGAGGCCGATTCTACAAATTCCTTCTAAACCAGTGGTCCTCAAACTCATTTGTTCCTCCCAATATGAAAATGTTTCGTGCCATGGACCCCCAGAAGAGAAACTTCAAAAGTATAGCCTATCCAAAAAAAAATTTTAAGGTATTTGATGATGTTTCAGAAGTGTTAAAAAATAGCAGATGCACTGCCTAAAAGGACACGGATCACACTGGTAACAGTGGGTCGGGACTCATTTGTGAGCTTGTAGATCTGCTATGTTCACTATAGCTTGATCAATGTCTAATCTGTCTTTTGGGTCTCGGCCTGAAAAGTGTGGGAACCACTGACAGATGCTTGGCCCGGTTTTAATGGGTTAATCAGCCAGACAGAACGAGACGATGACGGATCAGAGTTCTTAGGGGTTAAGGTTTCTTGCTCATGGACACCTCGGCACATAGCTGGGGTCAGGAATCTAACCTCTAACCTGCATGGGACCTTCTGTTTCCCAGGCAGCCTCACCGCTATACCATGACATCCATGTGAGGGGGGGGGGGGGTGTGTTACATATATCACAGTGCTTTCACACTAGCAGTGACAAAGTTACAGAATGGCCTATAGCGCATGGTTCCCTATTTGTGCGTCACTGACACATTATTTTATGGGTCCCTTTATTTTTTTACGTTTTGTTTTTGTTCTCAAAAAAGCAAAAATTTTCAGGAATTAAATCAAAAGGATTTTTTTTCTAGTAATTTCATGGAGAAATCAAAGATAAATCTAAAATTCCATTCATTTGAAAACAAATGTTTAAGAACTAGTGAAAAAAGACGATCTACAAGCTGCATGTGAGCTTGTAGATCTGCTATTTTCACTGGTCTGGGCAAACGTTTAATTTCTCTTTTGGGTCTGGAGCTAAAAGGTTTTGGGAACCCTGGTGGCCTATAGCGTAACTGACCAGCTGCTTGATAATGACAAGTATGATAGAGTATAATGCAAAGGGTCCAACAGTACTGGGAACCTGGTAATGACAAGTATGAATAAATGAAAAGGGTCCAACAGTACTGGGAACCTGGTAATGACAAGTATGACATTTACAGAACCAAGCATCTGAACTGAAGTAGAGTGGGAACGAACGCTGAGACAAACAAACGCATGATTGATTGACACCTCGCCGCGGCATCGGAGCGCTGGGAACAACTTTGATTTGTAGCAGCGGGCCCATCACACGGTGGTCAAGTGTCTCTTTGTAGCTTCATGTTTCTGGTTGGCTTCCGCTGAAAATAACTTGACATGGCTGTTGCTTTGTCACCATGTGAATTGTGAACACAGACAGCAGTGTGAGCTTGTAGATCTGCTATTCCGAGCGCAAAAAAGCAGACAACCAAACGTACTTGTCTTTTTTTAAATGATTTTTTTGTGGCTTTCGCCTTTATGACAAGAAATGGGGAGAGAGATGGGGGGTGACATGCAGTAAAGGCCATCGGGATCGGGAGTCGAACCCGCGGCACACTGCCAGACTGGATTACCAGCCAAGGTCTTTTATAGTTCTACTGGATCTATTCTCCACTAGTCCCTCCCTAAGCCTTTAGCCTAGTGTTGATTTGTTGACTAAATTGACAATATACAAAATACTATTTAGTCTTAATAGTTTTAGTCATCATAGCTAAGTTTTTATTTAGTTTTAGTTTTTGTCAGTGAAAAAAAAGGTAGTCGACGAAATCAACATTGTGTGTGTGTGTGTGTGTGTGTGTGTGTGTGTGTGTGTGTGTGTGTGTGTGTGTGTGTGTGTGTGTGTGTGTGTGTGTGTGTGTGTGTGTGTGTGTGTGTGTGTGTGTGTGTGTGTGTGTGTGTGTGTGTGTGTGTGTGTGTGTGTGTGTGTGTGTGTGTGTGTGTGAGTGAGTGAGAGGTCCGGTGCCACGGGGCTGGGAGTGGGGCAGGGACGGTGCAGAGGTGGGGGTGGTTGCAGTTGGTGCTGGGGTCGGGGGGATGGGGGGGGGGGGGGTCCTGGTTGAACCGGTGGAAAAGTCCTACTCCTCGGCCCGTGTTTCCTGTGGGCTCTCCATTATCAGGCCCCGTTGATCCCTGCAGCTTTTCCTCCCTACTTCCTCTCCCACTTCCACGCCACTTCCCCTTCTCCCACAGTCCCCCTAGCTCGCAGACCCCATGAATCACTGCCGCTGCCACAGAGAGAGACGCCGTAAACCATGCGCACGCACGTGCACACACACACGCACACACAGCGCCACAGCAGACTCACGCACAAGTCCAGTGACTCACCATACATTAACGTCGGGTGGAAACCTCATTATGTTTGGACACCTTTTCAGGATTCAAATAAAAAACAAATATCAAATGTAGCTTGTGGATCTGCTACTTTTGATGCTTTTGTGTGACGCCGTATACTGATCGAGTGGCCTATAGGGTGTTGATTTACGAAGAAACACAAAGTTTAGAACATGGAGATAAGAGGTTTCTTCCCCGACATGGACGTTATAGCACGTGTGGCTCCGCGGCACGCTGAGGTCATATCTCCCTCTGAGCAGTGCCAACGTTAAGTCTATGCCAGGCGGCGCTCGCTACGCATGGCCTATAGCTCTCGACTGGATGACGGACAGTGTTTAATCAAGGGGTTCTCCGTGGCGTGCCGAAGGTATAGAGAGAGAGAGCATTACACTGCTAATGCAGCGTTGCTTCAGTTAGCATCAGATAGATCTCCTCTCCTTTCCAATACGTCTTGGATGCCAGTCAGTCACTGTAACCGGAGGCACGACCATCGCTGCTCAATGTCACAGCAAAATGCACACGCATCACTCAGGAATCCAGGACAAAACCCAACAATTGTGATGGCCATGGCAAGCTGTACTTTGTACTTGTGTTCCATCTATCCATTTTGGTCCACTGAATGAGAGGCGCCTTCATTTGTTGACCGTGTGATGTGATCAAAATGTTTCTTAACCCATTTTGACCTGAGATCAGATTCTAAAAATGTCTGTTTGAAAATGACAGTTTTCAGAAAAAGCTATGTTTCTATGTCAGTGGTTCTTCGATTAAAAAAAAATAGCAGACCTACAAGCTCGTAGTGCGCCACTCGGTGGCGCGCTATGAGCTTGTAGATCTGCTATTTTTCAATAGCTAAAGCATAACATAATGCTAACACCAAAAGGGGTTCCCGCCCAGAATGGGTTTTAAAGGCCTCAGTAGGTTGTGTATAGGCTGTCAATAAATGCATCCCAGATGCCGTACCTGCAGGGGGGACAGATCTAGAGCTTTCTCTGTTTCTGCCCCCTCCCTCTGAATGCACTCCCCACCCCAACCATCTCAGGGTTGCCCCCCTCCCTCCTCTCCCACCTCTTCAAGACAGCTTTTCCCAGCTGAGGTCTGGTTGGTATGTCCCCCCCCAACCCTTGTTTAACCATTTATCTTTTTAATCTAGCACTGATCTCCTATACTTGATTGTTTTGCTTTGTTTTGCTTGCTTGAATAAAGTTGGTTCTTTACTCTTTTATGTAAAGCACTTTGGGCATTTAGAAAAGTGCTATATACATTTGAGCTATTATTATTATTATTATTATTATTAAGAAATACTCACAAAACCTTTCCAAATGATTTATATGGTAATTTTTTTCCATTATTTCCATATTTTCTTCAATAGTAATCCACTTTGTTGTTTATGGGTTATGGCATCAGCCAATGCGTCATTCTGTTGAGCAATCTTTACAGTCATTCCACATTCTAAAGTATTAGAACCAAGCCAAAATCAAAGCATCTGATCTGTGACATTATATTCCCCTTATCAAAGTTCTCTGTAAACGGTCCAAGACGCTTCCCTTATACATCTTGGATGGCAGTCAGGACGTGATGGGCCTCACTGTAACTAAATGCAAGACAATCTGGCTCTGGATCTCACAGCAAACTGCACTTCAGTCAGGAATCCAGGAACACAAATCCTCAGTGTTATTTTAGTGTACAAACGGAATCCACTTGGTTCGGTTTGTACTCCCTCAGAGTTACACATGGATAAATGAACACTGAGGATTTCACTGTGCAGGAGAACAATAGAAGGAACAATGAGTGTACTGATTGTACGGACAATACACACAGATGTCCATGTCAGAAGGCCATGTGGTTGATGAGTGTGATGCTAGCCGGTTGGTATTATGACGATGCTACAGTGTGGTGTTTGATGATGTGAGGATAGATGATTAGATTTCAGATTTTTATTGAAGGGACAGCCCCTTGAGGTGCATCATCTCATTTTCAAGAGGGACCCATAAACATACAAAATACAGAAAAGCATACTGTACACAAATACACAAAACATGCAGTACACAGATACAAACAGATATACAGATACATACATATAATACACGAATAGCTTGCTCACCCTCTTCCACCTACACGGTACACCACCAACCACCACATAATACACAATGGAGATAAGGTCACAGTGCAAATATTTCAGTGTCATAATTGGTTACAGTCAGGTTAGAAGCATAGGCAAGTTGAGTCTAGATGTGAATGTAAGGAGGTTCTGAAGATGAAATGGATCTAAGAGATAGAGGGAGGTTGTTCCAATCGAATGGGGCTTTGTAGCAGAAAGACCTACGCCCAACCACATTGGAGATTTTGGGGATTTTTACTTGTGACTGGCCAGCAATTTTCAAATGCATCCGTCATACGGTCTGGAGCATGGAAGCGCTGAAAATGATCCGCGGGTAAAGTGGATGCGGTAATGAGAACGCAATGCTATAGGTGGTTGATAATGGCGATGCTAATTGAAAGTGAGTGGTAAATGGTGCCTTTATATAGCTCCTTTATCCAAGGCGTTTTACATAGATTGTGCATTACATTCACCCATTCATTCATACACCGATGGCGGTGGAAACCATGCACGACACCAACCAGCACATCAGGGGTTCAGTGTCTTGCTCAAGGACACTTCGACACTAACTCTGGGGGAGCCCGGGTTCGAACTGGCAACCTTGTGGTTACCATCCAACCACTCTACCCCTGAGCCACCGCCTCCCTTATATGACATTGCGGATGTGAAATAGTGTGAACGTTTAAAACACTCCCTCTATTGTTGTGGGCCTGTGGCTGTGTGTGTTGTCACACATGTCGTGGTCACACTGTTTACGCTGACCAGTCACTCATGCAAACCAACCCCCCCTCGAACTAAAACACCATGCAGGTTTTGGGGTCTGCCTCGTCTGTCGTCAGCCGTGATTGGATCCAATGGGCTCTTGGCAACCAGGCCAACGTAAACAAACATGGTTCCTTACCTGATGCTTTGCAACAACACTCTAGTGGTGGTCTCTAAGGGGATCAAACTGGGGGGCAGACATGTGAAATAGTCAGTAGTCAGTAGTCAGTATTTATCAGTTGGTCTATGTCTTTTTATGTGTGTTGGATGGACAGATAGACAGAGATCATGTAGGAAGAGAAATCCAGGACGGACAGAGAGGGGGAAGGCCGTGAGAGAGGTGGCTTGGTGTCTGATACATGACTAATCTTGTTGGCTTCTAAAGCCGTAAGCACAGTAAATCTTCCTCGCAGGTTTTCCAGGACACGTACGCTAACACATGCACGCGTGTTGATCGATAGAAGCCTAGTAATGGGTTTCCCAGTGCTATCCTGTAGCCTCGCCTCCCCTCGTGGGGACGGACGGACGGATCGACACACATACGGCGCTTCTCTCAGACAGAGGGAAACTAGAGATGCAGAGGAAAGGGAAGCACTTAGGTGCGCTTGATATCCTATCTGCGGTAATACACAGAAAACACACACACACACACACACACACACACACACACACACACACACACACACACACACACGTACACGTACACACACACGTACAGCCAACGGATTCGTATGCAAATCAACATGTTAATCACCAGTAAGTTACTTAATGTATATCACTCGAATTCAATCAAGCCAGCAGGCTCGCTTGGAGCCGACTGGCTGCGATTTGGAAACGCGGATATGTCCGTTGGTCAGACTATTACTAACCCTAAATCTAACCCTAACCATATCTCTAACCTCAGTCTTAACCGGCCACGTAAGTCCCCGGGTCCTAACCTCATAATAGTCTTAACCGGCCACGTAAGTCCCCGGGTCCTAACCTCATAATAGTCTTAACCGGCCACGTAAGTCCCCGGGTCCTAACCTCATAATAGTCTTAACCGGCCACGTAAGTCCCCGGGTCCTAACCACATAATAGTCTTAACCGGCCACGTAAGTCCCCGGGTCCTAACCTCATAATAGTCTTAACCGGCCACGTAAGTCCCCGGGTCCTAACCTCATAATAGTCTTAACCGGCCACGTAAGTCCCCGGGTCCTAACCTCATAATAGTCTTAACCGGCCACGTAAGTCCCCGGGTCCTAACCTCATAATAGTCTTAACCGGCCACGTAAGTCCCCGGGTCCTAACCTCATAATAGTCTTAACCGGCCACGTAAGTCCCCGGGTCCTAACCTCATAATAGTCTTAACCGGCCACGTAAGTCCCCGGGTCCTAACCTCATAATAGTCTTAACCGGCCACGTAAGTCCCCGGGTCCTAACCTCATAATAGTCTTAACCGGCCACGTAAGTCCCCGGGTCCTAACCTCATAATAGTCTTAACCGGCCACGTAAGTCCCCGGGTCCTAACCTCATAATAGTCTTAACCGGCCACGTAAGTCACTTTCACGATGTTTTCCCTTCGGCGGCAGTCATTTCACTTCCCTGTATCCTAATCGCAGCCAGTAAGCATGCAGTCGGCTCCAGGCGAGCCTGCTGGCTCCAGTGCATTCGAGTGATAAGTAAACTACTGGTGATTATCGGTTGATAACATTCAAAGCGGGTGGTACACCAGCGTTGGGCATGTCATAATAATAGGCAAACATTTGGCGAAAATAGCCAATCTACGAGCTCGGTCACAGAGTGATGTGTTGTGAGCTTGTGTTCGGCAGAACCATTTGGGGAAACAAGGAGGGAGAATGGGGTACCCTGCTCAACTTTTTGTGTTTTTTGTAAATTAACGTCGTACTTGATCATACTACAGCGTCACATAAAAGCATCGAAAGTAACAGATGTAGAAGCTCAAAACACGGCGTGAAGTGGCGCGTTTTAAGCTTGTAGATCTGATATACTTTGCTTTTTTTGTCTGAATCCTGAAAAGTAACAGTTATGGACATTTGAGAGACGTGTACTCTCATTTACAAATGCAGCTGAGAAAAGGCAAGCAGCAATACGTACATTCAAACCTAATCTACCACTCACAGTCAAATGAATGAAATTGAATGAATGAAAGTAAATTAAAAGATAAAGCACTTGATCTCGACAGATTTAACGTCAAGACATTCAAGTTATGATTCAACGTCTTGAAGGTGTGTCCTTTGCGGCTCCTTTCAGGCCAGAACTAGAAGCTAGTGCCAGATTGGGATGAATTCAGTAGTGATGTAATGCTGGTAGTTTCCTGAGAAGTGCTTGTGCAGATGAAGAGATATGGTATCTGCTTCCATGCTGCCTGGGACTTCCAGCGTTCCCCTTTCTTGACCGATGCCCTGGGAAACCAGAGGAACCGCGTGTGTTCCAGACTGTACGGTATTACGCACGCACAGACAGACAGACATGGCTGTTAAATGTTTGCCAGGGATTTTGAGAAATGTTTCTCCTCTAGGCAGGCCGGCGGGGCCGGGCCGGGCAGCAGCAGTTCAGCATCAACAGAGATGTCTCCGACTTATCCTCTCTTGCCATCGGCCGATCGTCTGGAATTTCCAGACGAGAGCCAAAAAAACGAGAGCTTTTTGCCCTTATCTCTGTCTTGAACTCTTGAAATGGTTATCAGGGATGGATTTTAACCCAGACACAGCGACGTAGTGTGTGTGTTTGCATGCGTGCGTGTGTGTGTGTACGTATTCACAAACACGTGTGTTTGTGCATGCCAAGTGTGCATGCAATCACGTCCATGGCAGCAGTCGTCTGTGAGTAAATAGGTGATTTGGTGTAGCGCTCCCTGTGCAACGGTGGGCTTTTACAGGGATAACAGGAATGCGTGCGCCTTTCCTGGAGGTCGTACATCAACATGGCAGATGTTTCCTAGAGGATGGGACCTCGCAGGCTTCTGCGCCCGAGTCCCCCCCCCCTCCAGCCTCCCGCCCCCACTACCTTAATTGCTGTTTGTTTTGTCTCCCCTCCCCTCCCCTCCGCTCCTCTCCCGCTTTTCTTTCGTTTGGTCTCGCGTCAAACATCTGAGGCGCATTTTCAAGAAACCAAAAAAGGAGCTCCAAATTGCTGCAGCATATTTGGCTCTCTCGGACATGTGGGGGGGAGGGGTGGGGGGCGGGGGGGGAGGTAGAGGGTATTGTTTCCAAGCTTTTATCCTTCCAAGCATTTGATCTCTCTCACTCCCATCCCATGTTGAATGAATGTGCACGGCGTAGCGGCCAGGGGGGCCCTTATGGAAGAGCTCTCTCTGTGTTGTTAACCACTTTAAGTTCTATTTACCAGTGGTTCCCGAACCTGACACTAATTAGCCCACGGACCCCCATTTGAGAATATATGCCAGGGACCCCCCATAAGAGAAGATTTTTACGGCTCTAGCAGTGATTCTTAACCCGTTAAATTTCAAGGACTCCCAGTTTGACATGCATTAGTCTACGGACCCCCATTTAATGGCATTTCTATCTCTGATACCCCAATTTATGTTGTAAAATCAATGGTAATTTAACTCTGTGGACTCTTGTGTGGACTCTTGTGTACAAATGGAACCAAATGGACCCTAACGGGTCCATTTGGTTCCATTTGTACACTCTCAGAGTGACAGACCCTATGGGTCCATTTGGTTCCAAACTATAATTTAGCTGGGGACCCCCTGGAACCCCCTCAAGGACCCCACTTTGGGAACCACTGCTATATACCTCAGAGTATGATGAACGGCATGCTATATCTAGGGTTCGTGTTAAACCT